>NW_021823258.1:1111244-1124087 GCF_901001165.1 Salmo trutta
CAGGATCAGAGAAAGCAGTGCTCTCAAACTACTACCCACAAGTGACAAACAAAACACACACCTATTTATAGGACTCCCAATCAGAGGCAACTAGAAACACCTGCCTCCAATTGAGAGTCCAGCACCCAACCTACACATAGAAAAACTACCCTAGAATATACACATAGAAATACAAACATAGACCAGTGACCAAAAACCCTGTAATACATAAATAAACTCCCCTCTGCCACGTCCTGACCAAACTACAATAACAAAATATCCTCTATACTGGTCAGGACGTGACATTTTGTTTCAGGGCTGTGTTTTTAATATAGTTTTTCTACCCACCAGCATGGCATTGTTTATGAATCAGAAACAGTTGTAAAGTTAGTCTTCTTCGTGACTGAGATGAGCCGAATAGCCTCGTGTCCACTTGGCCACCTGAGCTGAGTGGATACGAGGGGGTGCAAACTATTTTTACCAGAATCATTTGGATCTATATATATATTTATACAGTACATTCGGAAGGTATTCAGACCCCTGGAATTTTTCCATATTTTATTATTTGACAGCCTTATTCTAAATCGTTTTTCACTCCCCAATCTACAAAACATACCCCATAATGACAAAGCAAAAACAGGTTTTTTGATTTAAAAAAATAAAAAACTGAAATATCACATTTACATAAGTATTTAGACACTTTACTCAGTACCTTTGAAGCACCTTTGGCAGCGATTACAGCCTAAAGTCTTCTTGGGTATGATGCTACAAGCTTGGCACACCTGTATTTGGGGAGTTCCTCCCATTCTTCTCTGCAGATCATCTCAAGCTCTGTCAGGTTGGATGGGGAGATTTGCTGCACAGCTATTTTCAGGTCTCTTCAGAGATGTTCGATCGGTTTCAAGTCCGGGCTCTGGCTGTGCCCCTCAAGGACATTCAGAGACTTGTCCCGAAGCCACTCCTGCATTGTCTTGGCTGTGGGCTTAGGGTCGTTGTCCTGTTGGAAGGTGAACCTTCACCCCAGTCTGAGGTTCTGAGCACTCTGGAGCAGGTTTTCATCAAGGATCTCTCTTTACTTTGCTCCGTTCATCTTTCCCTCTATCCTTACTAGTCTACCAGTCCCTGCCGCTGAAAAACATCCCCATAGAATGATGCTGCCACCACCATGCTTCACTGTAGGGATGGTGTCAGGTTTCCTCCAGATGTGACGCTTGGCATTCAGGCCAAAGAGTTCAATCTTGGTTTCATCAGACCAGATAATCTTGTTTCTCATGGTCTGAGAGTCTTTAGTTGCCTTTTGGCAAACTCCAGGTGGGCTGTCACGTGCCTTTTACTGAGGAGGGGCTTCCGTCTGGCCACTCTACCATAAAGGCCTGATTGGTAGAGTGCTGCAGAGATGGTTGTCCTTCTGGATGGTTCTCCCATCTCCACAGAGGAACAGAGATGGTTGTCCTTCTGGAAGGTTCTTGGTCACCTCTCTGACTAAGGTCCTTCTCCCCGATTGCTCAGTTTGTCCGAGCGGCCAGCTCTAGGAAGAGTCTCATTGAATATTCAAAAAAGTATTTCAAATAATGAGATGTATCCACCAATCCAAAGAGAGGAATAGACGGGAGCTTGACCGCCCACCGTTCTGCTCTGTGGACAACGAATCCCAATGTTAGGGGCGGAGACACAAGTATCTCGTCATTATACCCTACTTTTATCTCTCTTCTTCCTCCCTGCGGCCCACATCTCTCTCCTCTTCCTCCCTGCGGCCCACATCTCTCTCCTCTTCCTCCCTGCTGCCCACAACTCTCTCCTCTTCCTCCCTGCGGCCCACATCTCTCTCCTCTTCCTCACTGCTGCCCACATCTCTCTCCTCTTCCTCCCTGCGGCCCACATCTCTCTCTTCTTCCTCACTGCTGCCCACATCTCTCTCCTCTTCCTCCCTGCTGCCCACATCTCTCTCCTCTTCCTCCCTGGGCCCACATCTCTCTCTTCTTCCTCACTGCTGCCCACATCTCTCTCCTCTTCCTCCCTGGGCCCACATCTCTCTTCTCTTCCTCCCTGCTGCCCACATCTCTCTCCTCTTCCTCCCTGTGGCCCACATCTCTCTCCTCTTCCTCCCAGCTGCCCACATCTCTCTCCTCTTCCTCCCTGCGGCCCACATCTCTCTCCTCTTCCTCCCTGCGGCCCACATCTCTCTCCTCTTCCTCCCTGGGGCCCACATCTCTCTCCTCTTCCTCCCTGCGGCCCACATCTCTCTCCTCTTCCTCCCTGCGGCCCACATCTCTCTCCTCTTCCTCCCTGCGGCCCACATCTCTCTCTTTCTCTCATCTCTCTCCTCTTCCTCCCTGCGGCCCACATCTCTCTCCTCTTCCTCCCTGCGGCCCACATCTCTCTCCTCTTCCTCCCTGCGGCCCACATCTCTCTCTTTCTCTCATCTCTCTCCTCTTCCTCCCTGCGGCCCACATCTCTCCCCTCTTCCTCCCTGCGGCCCACATCTCTCTCCTCTTCCTCCCTGCGGCCCACATCTCTCTCCTCTTCCTCCCTGTGGCCCACATCTCTCTCCTCTTCCTCCCTGCGGCCCACATCTCTCTTCTCTTCCTCCCTGCGGCCCACATCTCTCTCTTTCTCTTTCTGTCATCTCTCATATCTCTCCTCTTCCTCCCTGTGGCTCATATCAATTAAATGTAAAGGGTTTTATTAGCCTGGGAAACATATGTTTACATTGCCAAAGCCACTGAAATAGATTAAAAAAATCGAAGTAAAAATTCTCTCTCTTCCTTTTACTGTCATCTCTGATATATCTGATACCTCTCCTCTGTCTCTCTGGACCTGTCTCTCCTCTGTTTCTCTGGACCTGTCTCTCTGGACCTGTCTCTCTGGACCCGTCTCTCCTCTGTCTCTCTGGACCTGTCTCTCTGGACCTGTCTCTCCTCAGTCTCTCTGGACCTGTCTCTACTCTGTCTCTCTGGACCTGTCTCTCCTCTGTTTCTCTGGACCTGTCTCTCTGGACCTGTCTCTCTGGACCTGTCTCTCCTCTGTCTCTCTGGACCTGTCTCTCTGGACCTGTCTCTCCTCTGTCTCTCTGGACCTGTCTCTCCTCTGTCTCTCTGGACCTGTCTCTCCTCTGTCTCTCTGGACCTGTCTCTCTGGACCTGTCTCTCCTCTGTCTCTCTGGACCTGTCTCTCTGGACCTGTCTCTCCTCTGTCTCTCTGGACCTGTCTCTCCTCTGTCTCTCTGGACCTGTCTCTCCTCTGTCTCTCTGGACCTATCTCTCTGGACATGTCTCTCCTCTGTCTCTCTGGACCTGTCTCTCTGGACCTGTCTCTCTGGACCTATCTCTCTGGACCTGTCTCTCCTCTGTCTCTCTGGACCTGTCTCTCTGGACCTGTCTCCCTTCTGTCTCTCCTCTGTCTCTCTGAACCTGTCTCTCTGGACCTGTCTCTCCTCTGTCTCTCTGGACCTGTCTTTCTGGACCTGTCTCTCTGGACCTGTCTCTCCTCTGTCTCTCTGGACCTGTCTCTCCTCTGTCTCTCTGGACCTGTCTCTCTGGACCTGTCTCTCCTCTGTCTCTCTGGACCTGTCTCTCTGGACCTGTCTCTCCTCTGTCTCTCTGGACCTGTCTCTCTGGACCTGTCTCTCTGGACCTGTCTCTCCTCTGTCTCTCTGGACCTGTCTCTCCTCTGTCTCTCTGGACCTGTCTCTCTGGACCTGTCTCTCCTCTGTCTCTCTGGACCTGTCTCTCTGGACCTGTCTCTCTGGACCTGTCTCTCCTCTGTCTCTCTGGACCTGTCTCTCTGAACCTGTCTCTCTGGACCTGTCTCTCCTCTGTCTCTCTGGACCTGTCTCTCTGGACCTGTCTCTCTGAACCTGTCTCTCTGGACCTGTCTCTCTGAACCTGTCTCTCTGGACCTGTCTCTCTGGACCTGTCTCTACACTCTTAGAATAAAAAGTGCTATATAGACCCTAAAAGGGTTCTTTGGCTGTCCCCATAGGAGAACCTTTTGAAGAACACTTTTTGATTCCAGGTAGAACCCTTTTGGGTTCCATCTAGAACTTTTTCCACATAGGGTTCTGCATGGAACGAAGAA
This sequence comes from Salmo trutta, assembly GCF_901001165.1. NCBI lineage: Eukaryota > Metazoa > Chordata > Actinopteri > Salmoniformes > Salmonidae > Salmo > Salmo trutta. The sequence goes on from NW_021823258.1 coordinate 1,115,301, forward strand.
AGGGTTCTCCAGCCAAAGGAACCTTATTGGAACCATTTTTTCTAGGAGTGTAGTCCGGCTGTGGGGTCCATTTTGTCTGAAACCACTAAAGAAACTATAGTTCTGGGCCCATGATTACAAAGCGTCTCAGAATAGAGTGCTGATTTAGGATCTGTGTTTTGTCTTTTAGATCATAATGAATAAGAGTGTGGACCTGGTCCTAGATCAGTTCCTATACTCTGAGATGCTTTGTCCACTCTGACCCTCTCACTGTGAAGGATTCCCATCAGGCCTAGTGAGTTAGGAGCCTCTTTCCATCTGGGTCTGCTGTGTGCTGTTTCCTCTACAGGCTAGACAACAGGACATATTGCTACCGCAGCACAGCAGAGCACAGCACAGCATCCGCTCAGTAGCTGTTACAAACCTAGCACAGCAGATCCATGTCTGTTTGTGTTGGTTCCCATGCAGTGAGACATTGATTGGCCTGTCATAATAAAACCATGTGACTAATCTCTCATTTATGATGGGGATCAATGGAGAGGGACCAGCCTCAATCGATGATACATGATCCAGCCCAGGGACCAGCCTCAATCCATGATACATGATCCAGACCAGGGACCAGCCTCAATCCATGATACAATCCATGATACATGATACAGTAGGGGAGACCTACAGTAGGGGGAGACAGGGGGAGACCTACAGTAGGGGGAGACAGGGGGAGACCTACAGTAGGGGGAGACAGGGGGAGACCTACAGTAGGGGGAGACAGGGGGAGACCTACAGTAGGGGGAGACAGGGGGAGACCTACAGTAGGGGGAGACAGGGGGAGACCTACAGTAGGGGGAGACAGGGGAGACAGGGGGAGACCTACAGTAGGGGGAGACAGGGGGAGACCTACAGTAGGGGGAGACAGGGGGAGACCTACAGTAGGGGAGACAGGGGGAGACAGGGGGAGACCTACAGTAGGGGGAGATGAGGAGACCTACAGTAGGGGGAGACAGGGGAGACCTACAGTAGGGGGAGACAGGGAGACCTACAGTAGGGGGAGACAGGGGAGACCTACAGTAGGGGGAGACAGGGGAGACCTACAGTAGGGGGAGTCAGGGGGAGACCTACAGTAGGGGGAGACAGGGGGAGACAGGGGAGACCTACAGTAGGGGAGACAGGGGGAGACCTATAGTAGGGGGAGACAGGGGGAGACCTATAGTAGGGGGAGACAGGGGGAGACCTACAGTAGGGGGAGACAGGGGGAGACCTATAGTAGGGGGAGACAGGGGGAGACCTACAGTAGGGGGAGACAGGGGGAGACAGGGGGAGACCTATAGTAGGGGGAGACAGGGGGAGACCTACAGTAGGGGGAGACAGGGGGAGACAGGGGGAGACCTACAGTAGGCAGTTATACAACTGAATGTCTTCAACTGAAATGAGTCTTCCTCATTTAACCCTCTGAATCAGAGGTGGGGGTGGGCCTTAATCGACATCCACGTCTTCGGTGCCCGGGGAACAGTGGGTTAACTGCCTTGTTCAGCGGCAGAACGACAGATTTTTACCTTGTCAGCTCGGGGATTCGATCCAGCAACCTTCCGGTTACTGGCCCAACGCTCTGACCACTTTATATTCCCAAAGCATGTTTAGGTATTTTTATTCTTCCTCATTGCAAGACTAGGTCAGCCTCCCAAAGGGGCTCTCTAATCCCTATATAGTACACTATTTTGGACCAGAAGTAGTGGACTACATAGGAAATAGGGTGCCATTTGGGAGGCAGCTTAGGGTACTGGAGATGAGCCGGTATGTACTGTATATTATCAAATGAATAAATCAATATGATAAAACACATCTGCTATACAGCTGCCTTCCTGTTGGGGTATGGGGAAATGATATATACATTCTATCAATTATACATCAATTATATGAATTATACATACATTATATATAAACAATATGAATTATACATACATTATATATAAATAATATGATTTATACATACATTATATATAAATTATATGAATTATACATACATTATGTATACATTATATGAATTATACATACATTATATATAAATAATATGAATTATACATACATGATATATACATTATATGAACGATACATACATGATACAGAGTGTGAGTATCCAGTATCTGAGCAGATTTACATGTATCCTATACGAGGAGAGAGGTGAGGGGGAACAAAGCTCTGTTATTATAATGACTTGCAGTACATTCCTGCTACACCATAAAGACAGGATAGGGAATATGGAAGACTGGTACAATGATGGACACAACACTTCAGTATTTTTGTCACACAGACAGTGTCTCCGAGTCACTTGTATCTGTCTAAGGGTCACAGGGTAGAGAGATATCTGTCTAGGGGTCACAGGGTAGAGAGATATCTGTCTAGGGGTCACAGGGTAGAGAGATATCTGTCTAGGGGTCACAGGGTAGAGAGATATCTGTCTAGGGGTCACAGGGTAGAGAGATATCTGTCTAGGGGTCACAGGGTAGAGAGATATCTGTCTAGGGGTCACAGGGTAGAGAGATATCTGTCTAGGGGTCACAGGGTAGAGAGATATCTGTCTAGGGGTCACAGGGTAGAGAGATATCTGTCTAGGGGTCACAGGGTAGAGAGATATCGGTCTAGGGGTCACAGGGTAGAGAGATATATTTTTACCTGGAAGGCACACGCTAGGCAGATCCCTAGAGCAGATGTGTGTTAACCCAGTTAGCATATGGATGTGTGTCTGAGTGTGTTAACCCAGTTAGCATATGGATGTGTGTCTGAGAGTGGAGAGTTGACTGAGTGGAGAGTTGACTGAGTGGCAGCTCATATGGGCGGGGGAGAGAGGGGAAGGAGGGATGAGGGGGGAGGTTATGAAATGAGGTCAGTTAGAGAGGGAAGAGAGGAGGGAGAGAGAGAGGGAGTCTCCACAGGGATTGGTCAGTGTCAGTTCAAGGAGCGAGTGAGTTTCTGCCCTTGTGAGTGTGTATGTGCGCGCTGCACATATGTCTGTGTGTAGTCTGTGCTTGTGTGTGTGTGTGTGTGTGTTTGTATATTTCTGTGTGTGTGTGTGTGGTCTGTGTGTCTGTGCGTGTGTGTGTGAGTGTGTGTTTGTATATTTCTGTGTGTGTGTGTGTGTGTGTGTGTGTGTGTGTGTGTGTGTGTGTGTGTGTGTGTGTGTGTTACACATACATGTCAGTACACACAACAAGTAGGTCACATGTGGGACAGGCGTTGTGCCGTGAGATGTTGCTTCATTCGTTTTCTGAAACCAGGTTTTCTGTTCTTCACCTCCCACCAGGTTCTGTTCACCTCCCACCAGGTTCTGTTCACCTCCCACCAGGTTCTGTTCACCTCCCACCAGGTTTTCTATTCACCTCTCACCAGGTTCTGTTCACCTCCCACCAGGTTCTGTTCACCTCCCACCAGGTTATGTTCACCTCCCACCAGGTTCTGTTCACCTCCCACCAGGTTCTGTTCACCTCCCACCAGGTTCTGTTCACCTCCCACCAGGTTCTGTTCACCTCCCACCAGGTTCTGTTCACCTCCCACCAGGTTTGCTGGTCCACACAGACACCTCATTACAACCAATCACAATGTCATTCCTGTAGGACTGTTGTGATTTAAATCCTAGCAGTGCTGAACCACGTTGAATTGATCTGATAATTGTGTGATTTATGAGGTTATCTGACTGTCACTGACAATGAAGCTGTAGGGCTGACAGCACCTCAAGGTGACAAGGTGGAGTGATTCATCAATTACTCATTCAATTCACTAATAAATTATTCGATTACTAATTCAATTCACTTATCAATGAATCAATTACTCATTCAATTCACTCATCAATTCATCAATTACTCATTCAATTCACTCATCAATTCATCAATTACTCATTCAATTCACTCATCAATTCCTCATTCAATTCACTCATCAATTCATTAATTACTCATTCAATTCTAAACATCATAGAGTGTTGATATGAATCTGTCTCGGACCCTTGTTGGGGCTTCTGTCAGGAAGAGGATGTGTCCTAGAATTGCAATGATGGCTGTGTCTCGATCCAAAATGGCCGTTTGTCCTTTTGTATTAATGGCTGTGTCAATTCAAAATGGCAGTTTCTCCTTTAGTATTAATGCTGACAAGGTAAAAATCTGTCGTTCTGCCCCTGAACAAGGCAGTTAACCCACTGTTCCCCGGGCACCGATGATGTAGATGTTGATTGGGTGTCACATTTTATTACCTCACAGCCCACGACATTGGGTACATTCCCTGTTCTTGAGCTGTTGGATTACGATCATTTGATTGGCTCCTGTTGGCATTCTGTGTCTTTGTATTGGAGGAGCACCTGGAACAAGGAGGTGAAGTTAGCTATGGCGGAAACCGTGGCAACAATAACAAAAACTAGTTTCTATATATATATATATAGAGAGAGAGAGAGAGAGAGCGAGAGAGCGAGAGAGCGAGAGAGAGAGGGAGATGGAGAGAGATAGAGAGACTGCATGCAGAATTCTGCAAAAACAACATAAAATCACCAAATAATGCAGAGCAGAATTAGGATGATACCTGCTAATTATCAACATCCAGAAAAGAGACGTTAAATTCTACAACCACCTAAAAGGAAGCGATTCCCAAACCTTCCATAACAAAGTCATCACCTACAGAGAGATGAACCTGGAGAAGAGTCCCCTAAGCATGCTGGTCCTGGGGCTCTGTTCACAAACACAAACAGACCCCACAGAGCCCCAGGACAGCAACACAATTATACCCAACCAAATCATGAGAAAACACAAATATAATTACTTGATACATTGGAAAGAATTAACAAAAAAACTGAGCAAACTAGAATGCTATTTGTCCCTAAACTGAGAGTACACAGTGGCAGAATACCTGACCACTGTGACTGACCCAAACTTAAGGACAGCTTTGACTATGTACAGACTCAGTGAGCATAGCCTTGCTATTGAGAAAGGCCGCCGTAGGCAGACCTGGCTCTCAAGAGAAGACAGGCTAAGTGCCCACTGCCCACAAAAGGAGGTGGAAACTGAGCTGCACTTCCTAACCTCCTGCCCAATGTATGATTTGTGACCTGGTGCCACAAGTAAATGGCAACCAGTGAAGAACAAACACCATTGTAAATACAACATATATGTTTATTTATTTTCCCTTTTGTACTTTAACCATTTGTACATCGTTACAACACTGTTTATATACATAGTACATATGTAATGTCTTTATTATTTTGGAACTTCTATGAGTGTAATATTTACTGTTCATTTTTATTGTTTATTTCACTTTTCTATATTATCTACCTCACTTGCTTTGGCAATGTTAACATGTTTCCCATGCCAATAAAGCCCCTTGAATTGAATTGAGAGAGAGAGAGTAACGGTCGTCATATATAGTGGACCAAGGCGCAGCGGGTTGAGTGCTCATTTTTACTTTTATTAGATCACTGAAAAACAAAACAAGAAAACGAACGAACAGTAATGCAGGCTAACCCCTAGCAGTGCAAAAACAACTTCCCACAAATCCCATGACAAAAACACCCCTCTTAAATTAGACCTTCAATTAGAAGCAATGAAGAGTAGCTGCTTCCAATTGAAGGTCAACCCCATCAACTAAACATAGAAATAGAAAGACTAGACTAGAACATAGAAATATAATAACAGAACATTAACCAAAACCCCGGAACACTCTAAACAAACACCCCTCTACATAAACACATATCCCAACAAACCCCGAACCACATAAAACAAACACCCCCTGCCACGTCCTGACCAACCTACAATAACAAATAACCCCTTTACTGGTCAGAACATGACAGAGAGAAAGAGAGAGAGAGAGAGAGAGAGAGAGAGAGAGAGAGAGAGAGAGAGAGAGAGAGAGAGAGAGAGAGAGAGCATGTAAACATGGAATGTAGAAAAGTAATTTGCAGGTTTTGTAGACCGGAACAGACATTTTGCATAGCTAATTATCAGTAGGCGGTGTTCAGAATGTATTTTACGTCCCAAATGGCAGCCTATTTAATATATAGTGCACTGCTTTTGACCAGGGCCCAAAGAGCTGTGTAAAGGGATTTGGGTGCCATTTAGGACAAAGCCCAAGTCATGTATCACTATAAGAAACAGATTCATTTTGACTGTTTGTCTTTAGGCGCTGTAAGGAACACTTAACTGCAGTTAAATATAGAACTGCTGTTGGATGACAACTGAGCCACTCACAATCACCATCAGACTGTAAACCATCTCACTCTCATCTCAATCAGTAAAGTAATGAGTTGATGAATGAGTGATCCAATTCATAGTTGATTTCAGCAAGGATTTACTCACTGTTGGAATAACTCCTCAGCCCTTCATCCCTCTATCCTCTCCTCCTCATCCCTCCATCCCTCTATGCTCTCCTCCTCATCCCTTCATCCCTCTATCCTCTCCTCCATCCTTCTATCCTCTCCTCCTCATCCCTTCATCCCTCTATCCTCTCCTCCTCATCCCTCTATCCTCTCCTCCTCATCCCTCTATCCTCTCCTCCATCCCTCTATCCTCTCCTCCATCCCTCTATCCTCTTCTCCTCATCCCTCCATCCTCTCCTCCTCATCCCTCTCTCCTCTCCTCCTCATCCCTCCATCCCTCTATCCTCTCCTCCATCCCTCTATCCTCTCCTCCTCATCCCTCCATCCTCTCCTCCTCATCCCTCTATCCTCTCCTCCATCCCTCTATCCTCTCCTCCTCATCCCTCTATCCTCTCCTCATCCCTCTATCCTCTCCTCCTCATCCCTCCATCCCTCTATCCTCTCCTCCTCATCCCTCCATCCTCTCCTCCTCATCCCTCTATCCTCTCCTCCATCCCTCTATCCTCTCCTCCTCATCCCTCTATCCTCTCCTCCTCCATCCCTCTATCCTCTCCTCCTCATCCCTCCATCCCTCTATCCTCTCCTCCTCATCCCTCTCTCCTCTCCTCCATCCCTCTTTCCTCTCCTCTCCTCCATCACAAAATAAGTGATATTTTCCGCCTTTCTGGTTTCTGAGGATAATGAAGTGATATTAATTGAATATAGTGACAGATCGGCTGTGAGTTTTAACCTTTAAAGAAACCACAGTCTGAGTCTCTCTGACTGTCATCCTCTGACATACACACACACCACACACACACACACACACACACACACACACACACACACACACACACACACACACACACACACACACACACACACACACACACACACACACACACACACACACACATACTGGCTCACTGCTCAGATGAATCCATCTGCTGTCTTATTCAATGGTTTGAATGTTATTAGAGAGAATGACTTCAGCGGAGATTAAGAGCCTCTGTTTGTGTGTGTGTGTGTGTGTGTGTGTGTGTGTGTGTGTGTGTGTGTGTGTGTGTGTTGTCTTAGTCTTTATCAGTACAGACACTAACCATGTTTCCATCCAACCTTTTTATGCGGGTAAAGTACATGTTAGATAAAAAACATCACGACAGGCCTGATGAAAACACCACATTTATCGGTAAACTTTCCAAATGTCAAAACAAAACAAAATACGCTAGACAAAGTGGGATGTTTTTGTGACAGTAATATTAATTATGCAAGAAATGGCAGTAGAAACTCCTTTCTGGGTAAATATTGCTATAATAACCATGATATGGAAGTAAACCTGGAGTAACATGATGACATGGTGTCTGGTCGTCCCACTAAGACTCAGGAAACCGTGCACTTTATCAGGCTACACATGAAATAAGTTCTGATCAACTTCACAGGGAGGTGGAAGTGCAGGGAGGAACTTGATGCTCCTTTCCAATAAATATAGAGGCTCATTCTGGTGACATGATGATCGATGCTTGGCTGCAGTTTGACAAATAAAAATAATCTAGCTCTTTTGTCCATAATAATGTCATCATGTAGGCTGTACCCTGGGCTCCCGAGTGGCGCAGCGCTCTAAGACACTGCATTTCAGTGCAAGAGGCGTCACTACAGTCCCTGGTTTGAATCCAGGCCAGAATCACATCTCTCCGTGAGTGGGAGTCCCATAGGGCGGAGCACAATTGGCCCAGCATCGTCCGAGTTTGGCCGAGGGTAGGCCGTCATTGAAAATAATAATTTGTTCTTAACTGACTTGGCCAGTTAAATAAAGGTTGAATGAAACAAACCCACCCGATATGTTAGTGACAGAACCATGAATAGAGTTGAAACTGGATGGAAACCCATTTAGTTGAACCACAGTAGTTATTATGATGAGCACGACGTCATCACACAGAGACTCTTATCACAACGGCTCAGTTGGATGGAGGACGGGACCATTCTATTTATGAGGATTCTACAATATTGACCTGAAAATCTGTTCACAACTGGATGGAAATCTTGCTGTAGTTTTTCAGTTATCTCCACCACTGCGGCTCTGCTTTATCCCTCTTTTAACTCTGTCCTCAGATCAGTGTTAGGCTGGGTTTAGACATGGAGTACTGTGCAGAGAGATTAGGTATGGATGGTCTTAGAACAATGTTAATACATGATTAGTAGGGATCTTTTACAGTATTATTGGAGTATGACATGTACAGTACTTTGCTTCTGGTTGTAATCTAGCTGACTTGGGGTAGGGTAAATCTTTCTGTATGTCTCTCACACACACTCACTCTCTAGCTCATCTCTCTCTCTCTCTCTCTCTCTCATCTCTTCCTCCACTCTCTCCTCTCTATCCTCATCCTCATCTCTCTCTATCCATCTCTCCTCCAAATTCTCTCTGCTCGCTCTCTCCGCTCTCGCTACTTCCCGCCCCCTCTTCTCCTCTCTCCCTCTTCTCTCTCTCT
>NW_021823258.1:1391780-1401780 GCF_901001165.1 Salmo trutta
ACCTCTCTCCACCTCTCTCTTCCATCCTCTCTCCCCCTCTCTCTCCCCCTCTCTCTTCCCTCTCTCTCCACCCTCTCTCCACCTCTCTCCACCCTCTCTCTCCTTCTCCCTCTTCTCCACCTCTCTCCCCCTCTCTCCCCCTCTCTCTCCATCTCTCTCCACCTCTCTCCACCTCTCTCTCCACCTCTCCTCCACCTCTCTCCTCCATCTCTCCCCCTCTCTTTTTCCCCTCCTCTCAACACTCTCTCTTTCACCAATCTCCTCCCCTCTCTCTCTCCCCCTCTCTCTTCCCCTCTCTCTTCCCCTCTCTCTCCTCTCCCTCCCTCTCTCCCTCCCTCTCTCCCTCCCTCACTTCTCCTCTCTCTTCACCTCTCTCTTCCCCTCTCTCTCCTCTCTTTCCCGCTCTCTCCCCTCTCAGGAGTCTGTCGCTCCAAAACACTTCTCTCTGTCCCAGAGAGGATTCTTATCATTACCAAATTAGTCTTAGCCTATCAGTGGAAATCAGTATCACCTGTAATTTGGATATGAATGTAATCAAGTTAATCAAGTCTGTCATTACATAATTATATGTTATCAGTTGTCCTATAAACTATGCCTTTTATGATCTGATTTCCACTTTAATTAAAAATAATGTAAAAGATTAGAAAAGAAAAGATGCATTAATGATTTGGTTCAGTGTCTGATGTTGTCTAGGTTTTTATATCTTGTTTTACATGTTGCTCGGTAACCTGGTGAGTTTATTAGTCCAATCAAAATGCCACCTACTGCGTCAGCCGGCCGCTTACGTTGTTTAAACAACAACAGATGGCTTCTTCTGTAGAACAGATACAGAGTCTGCATCCCAAACAGCACCCTATTCCCTATATAGTTCACCACTTTTCACCAGAGCCCTATGAGCCCTGGTGAAAAGTAGTGCACTTTAAAGGGGATAGCATGCCATTTGGGACGCTGACAGAGTAAATCCATGGATGGACAGAACAAACCGCCCTCTCATCAGGTTACTAAGCAACGCCTCCATGTTTATTATAGATTGAGGAGCTGACTGCTGTGACTCTACGGTGATATCTCTCTGCTGCTGCTCACTGTGGTGCTGATCTCTCTGCGTGGCTATGAGGAGATCGGTTTATTCCTGCTTTCTATGATAAACTGGGATAAACCATTGATGCAAATCACTCTTGGTCATAAAGGAGACTAAATATTGTTTAATTGTCAGTCAACAAACCTAGTTTCTCATATAATTAATCTCACATTGTGAAGGTTTTGTGTTCTTATCTTGGCAGGGTAGTAGTACGTCGAAATAGGTTGTTTAAGTGGCGCAGCAGTCTAAGGCACTGCATCTTAGTGCAAGAGGCATCAGTACAGTCCCTGGTTCAAATCCAGGCTGTATCACATTCGGCGCACAATTGGCCCAGCGTCGTCCAGATTTGGCCGGGGTAGGCCGTCATTGTAAATAAGAATTTGTTCTTGACTGACTTGCCTAGTAAAATAAAGGTTAAATTAAGCCTTGGTCTGAAACCTGGACGTGTCCTGTCTATTGACACGTCCCACCTCTCTGAAAGAGACCCAGAGAACGTTGTGTCACTTTCTAACTCGTGTTACTGACCTTCTCTTTCAACAGACTGCGTCATGATATTAATCAGTACCTTTTTCTATAGGTGCAGAGGACACGTTTAGCCTCATCCTGTCCTAACCAGCTCTCTCATCAACTGCTGTATACAATGCCGACACTAGCTTTGAAGGGACTCACATGTTATAATAGACATCCCTTCATTGCAGTTGGGTCAAAGGGAAGCCTACTGAAGGATTTTTACCACTGTGTCTTTCTCATTTCTGTATATTGTATGATTGTAAACTACTTTTTTAGGAAAGTGTTAGATTTTTGGTAGTATTGCTGGTATTTTTAAGAGTTCTGTCATCTGGATTCATCTGGATTCATCTCTCACCATACTAGACCCTCCAACTCTCCCAGGTCACATTGAGCAACCTGCATCTCTTCCCTCAGTGTGTTCAGTCCCTCCCCATTCATCCCACTAAGGCAACTGCATTAACCCTCGTTAAACCACAGTTAAATGAGGTTACCTATTCCTCTGCCACTGACCCACTGACTGCTTCAGTGGGGATGGTCTCACTGGTTAAAACATCAGAATATAATAATCCCTAGTGATAATAATATAATAACAATAATAATATATAATGCCTACTGATAATAATATAATATAATAATATATAATCCCTCGTGTTAATAATAATATATAGTCCCTAGTGTTAATAATAATATATAATCCCTAGTGTTAATAATACTATATAATCATTAGTGTTAATAATAATATATCATCCCTAGTGTTAATAATAATATATAATCATTAGTGTTAATAATAATATCATATAATAATATATAATCATTAGTGTTAATAATAATATAATATAATAATATATAATCCCTAGTGTTAATAATAATATATAATCCCTAGTGTTAATAATAATATATAATCCCTAGTGATAATAATAATATAATATAACAATATATAATCCCTAGTGTTAATAACAATATTATAATAAAATATAATCCCTCGTTTTAATAATAATATACAATCCCTGGTGTTAATAATGATAATCATATATAATCCCTAGTGTTAATAATGATAATAATATATAATCCCTAGTGTTAATAATAATATCTAATCATTAGTGTTAATAATAATATATAATCCCTAGTGTTGATAATAATATAGAATCATTAGTGTTAATAATAATATATTATAATTTTTTTTTTTTACATTTTAGTCATTTAGCAGACGCTCTTTTCCAGAGCGACTTACAGTAGTGAATGCATACATTTCATGCATTTTTTATTTATTTATTTATTGTACTGGCCCCCCGTGGGAATTGAACCTACAACCCTGGCGTTGCAAACACCATGCTCTACCAACTGAGCCACAGGGAAGGTCAATTATAATATATAATCCCTAGTGTTGATAATAATATATAATCATTAGTGTTTATAATAATATATAATCCCTAGTGTTGATAATAATATATAATCATTAGTGTTAATAATAATATATTATAATAATATATAATCCCTAGTGTGAATAATATTATATAATCATTAGTGTTAATAATGATATATTATAATAATATATAATCCCTAGTGGTAAAAATAATATAATATATAATCCCTAGTGTTAAAAGTAATATAATATATAATCCCTAGTGTTAATAATAATAATAATATAATATATAATCCCTAGTGTTAAAAGTAATATAATATATAATCCCTAGTGTTAATAATAATAATAATAATATAATCCCTACTGTTAATAATAATAATAATAATATAATATATAATCCCTAGTGTTAATAATAATAATAATAATATAATATATAATCCCTAGTGTTAAAAGTAATATAATATATAATCCCTAGTGTTAATAATAATAATAATAATATAATCCCTACTGTTAATAATAATAATAATAATATAATATATAATCCCTAGTGTTAATAATAATAATAATAATATAATATATAATCCCTAGTGTTAAAAGTAATATAATATATAATCCCTAGTGTTAATAATAATATATAATCCCTAGTGTTAATAATAATATATAATCCCTAGTGTTAATAATAATGTAATAATAAGACATTGGATAAATCAATCTTGCTGTATCACTCTGCTAATGTACATAGAACACCACCTTTCATTATGACCTCATTTCCTTTTCACAGGAAGTAAAAGAGCCAGAAAAAAATGCAATAATGTCTTGTTTAAGAAATAATCTTCTGGCTTGATATAGAATCACACAAAAATATTTGACTGAATAGTGCTTACCTTTAACAACCCATGTTATCAACCCCTGTAAGCTTTTATTCTACGCACTGTTTACAGGAAGATGAGTTTCAGTAGTAGTAGGTTACATGCTAACAAGTTGTGGCGTTGATTTAACTGTACTGTGGGCTACAGCAAGCAAGCAGCAGAACGTGACATGAACATTCACTTTTAATATTCACAATATTACAATCACAATAATATTTCAGAATTTAATACCAATGATGCATTTTGTTGCTCTATTGGCTTTTAAGATCTAAGAAGATAGTTTCAGAAGAGATGAGCCACCCCCCAAACATATTGTTGGAAGAGTTAAGGGCTGAAAAGGAAGGCTTTTCCCTATAATAATGCCTGTCTAACTTGCCTCTCTTACCCCCCCTCCTCCTCCTGCACCTCCGCCCATCCTGTGTAGGGTTACTTTAGTGATCCTTGGAATGTTTTTGACTTCCTCATCGTAATTGGCAGCATAATAGACGTCATTCTGAGTGAGATCAACGTAAGTACATCGCCACCCCTCTCTCTCCACTCGCTCTGTCCCTCTCTCTCTCTCCACTCGCTCTGTCCCTCTCTCTCTCTCCACTCGCTCTGTCCCTCTCTCTGTCCCTCTCTCTGTCCCTCTCTCTCTCTTCTCTTTTCTCTTTCCTTCTCTTTCTTTGTGACAATCCTGTCTTCTATAGCACCATTCTCTGGTGTGGTTTCTTTCCCCAAAGTCCACCCTCCTCCCTTCCTCTCCCCTCTTCCTTCCTCCATCATTCATTTCAAGATGGCCGCTCTCATTCGGGGTTTCCAAGGCATCACGTGGTGAAAAAAAAGGTGCTTCCTCGTTCTTCACAGTACACAGAACAACAGTTGAGCGTTTTAGAGTACCGAAAGAGTTCTAGAGTACTGAAAGAGTTCTAGAGTACTGAAAGGGTTCTAGAGTACCAAAAGAGTTCTAGAGTACTGAAAGAGTTCTAGAGTACTGAAAGGGTTCTAGAGTACCAAAAGAGTTCTAGAGTACTGAAAGGGTTCTAGAGTACTGAAAGAGTTCTAAAGTACTGAAAGGGTTCTATTCGTTAGGCCTCAGAAGAGAGACCTGGCTCTAAAGCAAGACTATGACATGTCCTAGGGTTTTCACTTTGACTAACAAGACACACTAACTAACCAAAGAAACTCAACTATTCTTTTTTTAAACGGATTGTTTTGGTTGTGATTTTGTTATTGTTGTTGTTTATTGATGTTGTTTTCCCACATGGACAAGCATGACTGGTCGCCGCTTCTCCTCTCGATCATCTTGGATTTCGCTCCTTTTATTTCCTCCCGTTTTCAAACTTCAACTGTCATTTAATTTTCAACCAATGTCGTTCCTCCCTCTCTACCTTCCGCTAATCACAAAGTTCATATATAACTGTTTTCTTTCTTATCTTTCTCCTCCCTCTCTCCTTTTGTTGCTTCTTTTATTTCCATTTTCTTTTCTTTCTTTGTTTGTTTGTTTGTTTGTTTGTTTTTTTCTTCCACCCAACGCAGCATTATTTTGTTGATGCATGGAACACATTTGATGCCTTAATAGTTGTGGGTAGCGTTGTTGACATAGCGATCACTGAGGTTAACGTAAGTAGCCCACCTTTCAGTCTGCCTGCCTACCTCTCACTCTCACCTCTGAGCATCAATAGAATGTAGACTATTGCATTGTCTCAGCACTTGTTTTGGGTTTGTTTTTTGTACATTTCTTTCAATGTATATTATCATCACAATTGGGGACATGTGAATCCCCAAGGCATGACTGACACTGTATAGCATGATTGGAAAAAAAAGGGTGATATATTCAGGCCTGAAGAAAAAGTAATTGTAAACAATTTGTTTACATAAAGCCTTTAGCTTGTATGCAAAACTATGTAGGTGGACGTGCATTTGTTCATGAATATTTACTGGTGAGTGATGTCACCTTTCATGAGAAATTCCTGGCCTTGTTCATAATGTAAACAAAAGGTGACCAGAATATAAACAGAAATGTATCTCCTATATAAGACATTTCGTCTCTATTGAGGGGATCCTGAGTGGCGCAGCGGTCTAAGGCAGTGCATGGAGGCACCACTACAGTCCCTGGTTCGTATCCAGGCAGAATCACATCTGTCCGTGATTGGGAGTCCCATAGGGCGGCGCTCAATTGGCCCAGCGTCGTCCAAGTTTGGCCGAGGGTAGGCCGTCATTGTAAATAAGAATTTGTTCTTAACTGACTTGCCTCGTTAAATGTAAAAAGTGGATTTTGTCCCTAGTGAATCTAGATATGTATTTTGAGACATCCCATGATGAGACATGAGAACCATTGAATGAGTATTTACACTCTTAAAGGCAAATGTGAAAATGTTGCTTTTTCATATCCATCATCTCCAGCACCACCCCGACATCAAATGGTGCGTTTCTATGATAAGTAGTAAAAAAACCATAGAGGAAGATAGGTGTTTCCAATGACCTCATCAACCAATTAGAAATGCCTACTCATAATTGTTTAAAATCACATGATGCACACCGATGATGTCATTGGAAACATTTATCTTCCTCTATATTTTTTACTATAAAAAATAGAAACACACCATTTTCACCAATGCTGATGTTGGGGTGGTGCTGGACAGGATGAATATGAAGTTGAAAAATGTTAGACATTTCCTTTAAAACCAAGCCGACAGGTGAATCCTACAGTAGCTCAATACCTTTTATACCTGAGTCTATTGCATTAAATGGACCCAGAAGCTTATTTGGTCAATTGCTCAATCATATAGCAGCTCAATACTGTCTGTAACTGTGTCAAGTTGATCTGGGCTTATCTGTCCATTGTGTCTGACGGTCAGTTCATAAACCTTTCATCTCTCTGGGACAGCATAGCGGAATAGCCAGCTTTCCTTTCACAAGTCATGAAAGACACTTCACCCACTCCTCTAGTTTAGATGAGAACAATCCATGGCTTCAGATCACTAACAAAGGCATGTTTCTAAGAACAGAAAAGGACTCAAAATGCTACTTTGAGTGTGCTGATTATATTAGTTATATGTGTATATGTGTATATTTGTTGTAATTGTGTAGTACTAGTGCTTGTGTATGTCTATACACGAGTCCTTCTAGAATTTCTTTGAGACTAATTCCTTCTAGTACCAACTTGTAAATATTAGTTCTGCTGGTGTCCTATAGTTGAGTTGAATAGTTAACTCTTTGAGAAGCAGCGATAGTGTTAGGCTGCCCTGTGGATGGATGACAAGTGTGCTTTTCTTCTCTTTGAAAGTGAAGCTATCTGACCACGAGAGGTTTGACCAAGGTCTTTATGAATGACCAGAATTACCAGTACTTTACCAGTCTCTGTGGGCCAGATATATATACCCTCCTCTGCTATACCAGTCACTCACCCTTTACCCTGCACTCAGTTTGGTTTTGCGTTTGGTTTTGCCGTTTGCCATTTATTTTGATTTGATGAATCTTTAACCTAGGCATGACCCTAGTCTTCTTCTTCTCTGGTAGTCTGATTGATTGACGAGCCTCACTGTTCTTGCATCGTATTTGATTGTTTTTAGAAACCCTCTGTACTTGTACCTCCTGGTAATGGTAACCTAATAGCCACCAAAATATCAGAAAGACACTCTGTTTTTGTGTTGTTTAAGTGAGTGTGTATTGGCCTTGATAAAGTGGTCTTATTAGGATAGCGGATTAGATGCCCCCCCACCATCCTTCCTCCCCCTCCCATCCTATTTCCCCAACTCTACTCTACATAGCTACCCCCTCCAGTTATTTTGACCAGAAGGTGCTTCTTAAAACAATTTTCAGTTTAGTTTTTAATTTGACAGTTGATTTCATTTGAGTGTTTTGAATTATTTTTCAGTTGGTTTGATGTGTGTTTTTAAACAAAAAGTGGTTTAGAAGGGTTATGAAAAGAAGTTGCGTTTTGTTGCCATGGTGATGGTGTCTTGCAGGCGGTGACATCACAGCTGCAGTTCTCCCTCCCCTCGGAATGCCTCTCCTCCCCTCCATCACGTCTGTCTGAACTGATCTCTCACTCTTCATCTTCTTATGGATGTTTACTTCTATCTTTCCTCTCATTGGTTGATTTGTGGTGCTCTTGCTCACCCTGAAATGCACGCTGGGTAACCTGGGTCTCTTCACTAACGTTAGAGGACTTTAACAAACTAACGTTAACTAATCGAGGTGAACCTACACTCTTAGAAACCAAGGTGCTATCTGCAACCTAAAAGGCTTCTTCAGCTGTCCCCGTGGGAGAACCCTTTCAACAACTATCTTTGGTTCCAGGTAGAACCCTTTGAAGAACTATTTTTGGTTCCAGATAGAACCCTTTTGGTTCCAGGTAGAACCCTTTTAGTTCCAGGTAGAACTCTTTTGGGTTCCATGTAGAACCCTTTCCACAGAGGGTTCTACCTGGAATCAGAAAGTGTTCTAACTGGATCCAAAATGAGTTCTCCTATGGGGACAGCAGAACCCATTTGGAAGCCTTTTTTCTAAGAGTGTATATCATCTAGGCATCTAAGAATGATTGGAGTTGTTTTCAGAAACGATCTGCCAACAGGACCGAGCATAATAACAATACGAGGGAGGAATTCAATTGACTTTAAATATACAAAGGTCAGTTAAACTAACTGAATCAAATAAAAAGAGGACATTAGGAGCTTGTACAATGTGGAACCGTTCTACCCATCCCTGCTATCACAGATATGAAATAACACTCTGATACAGAGACCTGGGTTACCTAGACAGTTCACTTCAACTGTAATGATTATGTGCAATGTGAAGAAAAAACATATTTTTAAAAGTGATTTAAAATGTTAGTTGCTTTGAGGAGTGATTGTTTGACAGTATAATAATCACAACTCACATCTTCACAGTTGGACTGGAGGTTTTAGTGAAGTGATTGTGTTGTGTGTGTCCCCCCCCTCCCTCACAATACAACATGCAGGATAACACTGCAGGGCTATACAATCCCCCCCCCCCTCACAATACAACATGCAGGATAACACTGCAGGACTATACAATCCAGCACCATCGCGGTTTCAACTTCAAAACAGTTGAGCATTTTGACAATGATCCAGTGTAATTTCATTGGTTGAAATGTTTGATGGTAGTGGATTTACAGTCCAACATAATTCTAGTGTATTACCCTAAACATGTAGAGCACCTCCTACTCCCCAGATACACAACCCCCCCCAGCCCCCCCCAGTCCCTGATCCACGCCAACCTAGGACCTCTACGTGGTCCTCAAAACACACACACACACACACACACACACACGTAACCTCACACTCTCTCTGAAACCCACTACTTCCCTTTACATTACACCATGTCTGTACTACAGAGATTCCGTCATGTATACCGTGTGGGTCATGCCAGTAGAAAAAGGAGTCTCTTCCGTATAAAAACCGCTGATAAAACAGCGCCCCCTGCTGTTCAAACTACTAACTGAACGTGGCCATCTGACTTACTGTATACATCTGGCTGCTGAGTTACAGTCCCACTGACAAACCAAGATCACAGATCCTTACTGTTACTTCCCAGTTTTCACTCAGTCCTACGTTGATGTCAATGGGAGACGGGAGTGAAAAGCAGTCCCTGTCTCATGGCTGCAGTACTGGGGACGGCCAGTAGACGGCTTCCTACCCAGGGACCATGTAACAGACCTCCCCTCGTGTTGCTGTACCCATAATGTTCTGTACTGTCTGTAGCTAGACCTGGTAGAAACACACAGACAGCTATAGAGATAGAGTCCCTCTACCCTTGGCCTCCTCACACACACACACACACACACACACACACACACACACACACACACACACACACACACACACACACACACACACACACACACACACACACACACACACACACACACACACACACACACACACACACACACACAGTCACAGTCACACGCAAATGACGTTCATTCTATTTGCCTCCAGCACTTTGTAGGTAATATTCCACAATGACTTCTGTCTGATATTCAGGCCCAGTTAACCCCCACCTCTTTAAGGACTGTATAAAAGCTAGTGAAGCTCTCCCTCATACATGTGCTACAGTATCTCCTAACAGTGGGATCTACTCAGTACAACAACATGCCTCATTCTAACAGGAACGAGGGCTCTGCCACCTAGGGTCCTGTCCCACATCTAACCTCTCAGGTGTGTCGTCTTCCCC
>NW_021823258.1:1404280-1451780 GCF_901001165.1 Salmo trutta
TTTAGTTCTGGTCTGTACCTGGCCAATAATTTTAAAAAATATTTATTTTAAATGAATTATCAATAAACCAATTTTCTTTTAGATAGCCTATTTATTTCAGTTTTTCCATATTACAATTTTCATTTCAAATCACTTCTGAATTGAGTGTCTTAAATTCAGCTTGACCCTGACCCTGCTTGAGGGAGGAATGTAGAAGGGAGGAATTATGTGTCCAGCTAACCAGTCAGCATCTAACTGTCTCTCAAACCCCCAATACCCTTCATATGCATGCTGTCATAGCCTTCTCACCATGCTATAGGTTAATGATACGGCTTACACGTTCAGATGGTATTTCTAGGGTGAAGAGAAGCTGTCCATCATTGGTCCCGTGTGGCTCAGTTGGTAGAGCATGGTGCTTGCAACTCCAGGGTTGTGGGTTCAATTCCCGTGGGGGGACCAGTAGGAAAATGTATGAGCTTAAATAAGAGTGTCTGAACATTTTAAATGTAGCTGGTTTTCTAGGAGCACTCCCCCAAATAAAAGCCCAAACGTTTGATTAAGGGGTTCTGATAAGAGTTATTTCTCTTGTGTTGGACTGTGGGAAAAGGACCGTGACTGTTTGTGCAGCAGTGTGTTACCGTACCGTGTTGTTGGTGCTGTGGTGCTAGACAGTGTTGTTGTCACTGATCTCTCTCTGTTCCACCCCCAGGCCCTCCCCTACGTAGCATTGCTCATAGTGATGCTCTTTTTCATCTACGCCGTCATTGGGATGCAGGTAAGAACTGCTGCTCAGCCCCCGAGCATCTGGGATTGGTCCCGTCTGTTTCTCTCCTCTGTTTCTCTCCCTCCCTCTGTTTCTCTCCCTCCCTCTGTTTCTCTCTCTCCCTGTTTCTCTCCCTCCCTCTGTTTCTCTCCCCTCTCTCTGTTTCTCTCCCTCCCTCTGTTTCTCTCCCCTCTCTCTGTTTCTCTCCCTCCCTCTGTTTCTCTCCCTCCCTCTGTTTCTCTCCCTCCCTCTGTTTCTCTCCCCTCCCTCTGTTTCTCTCCCCTCCCTCTGTTTCTCTCCCCTCCCTCTGTTTCTCTCCCCTCCCTCTGTTTCTCTCCCCTCCCTCTGTTTCTCTCCCCTCCCTCTGTTTCTCTCCCCTCCCTCTGTTTCTCTCCCCTCCCTCTGTTTCTCACCCTCCCTCTGTTTCTCTCCCTCCCTCTGTTTCTCTCCCTCCCTCTGTTTCTCTCCCCTCCCTCTGTTTCTCTCCGTCCCTCTGTTTCTCTCCCTCCCTCTGTTTCTCTCCTCTAGCCAGTCTTGTCCTGTCTGTGTCGCCAGCTGTTCTAACCCAAGGTCCTGTTTTCTCCTCCACACTATAATAACCTTTCATCTCTCTACGTTGTCTCTCTAGGGGCTGGTTTCCCAGGCACACTTTAAGCCTCGTCCAGGAATTAAAAGCATGCTCCATTGAAAGTGATTTTAATACCAGGACGAGGCTGAATCCATGTCCGGGCAACCAGCTCTAGATGTTGTTACCTTATATACATGTTGACAAGCCTTGTGGTTATTGTCCTGTCTCCTCGGTCCCCTGTCCTCTGTGGTACTGACCTGACGATGACGTCTGTCCTCTGTGGCACTGACCTGACGATGACGTCTGTCCTCTGTGGCACTGACCTGACGATGACGTCTGTCCTCTGTGGCACTGACCTGACGATGCCGTCTGTCCTCTGTGGTACTGACCTGTCTCCTCGGTCCCCTGTCCTCTGTGATACTGACCTGACGATGACGTCTGTCCTCTGTGTCACTGACCTGACGATGTCGTCTGTCCTCTGTGGCACTGACCTGATGATGTCGTCTGTCCTCTGTGGTACTGACCTGACGATGTCGTCTGTCCTCTGTGGCACTGACCTGATGATGTCGTCTGTCCTCTGTGGTACTGACCTGATGATGACGTCTGTCCTCTGTGGTACTGACCTGACGATGTCGTCTGTCCTCTGTGGCACTGACCTGATGATGACGTCTGTCCTCTGTGGTACTGACCTGACGATGTCGTCTGTCCTCTGTGGCACTGACCTGACGATGTCGTCTGTCCTCTGTGGTACTGACCTGACGATGACGTCTGTCCTCTGTGTCACTGACCTGACGATGTCGTCTGTCCTCTGTGGCACTGACCTGACGATGTCGTCTGTCCTCTGTGGTACTGACCTGACGATGTCGTCTGTCCTCTGTGTCACTGACCTGACGATGTCGTCTGTCCTCTGTGGCACTGACCTGACGATGTCGTCTGTCCTCTGTGGCACTGACCTGACGATGCCGTCTGTCCTCTGTGGCACTGACCTGACGATGCCGTCTGTCCTCTGTGGCACTGACCTGACGATGTCGTCTGTCCTCTGTGGCACTGACCTGACGATGTCGTCTGTCCTCTGTGGCACTGACCTGACGATGTCGTCTGTCCTCTGTGGCACTGACCTGACGATGTCGTCTGTCCTCTGTGGTACTGACCTGACGATGTCGTCTGTCCTCTGTGACACTGACCTGATGATGTCGTCTGTCCTCTGTGGCGTGGCTGTCTTGCACCATGTTGACCTGGCGTGCCCTGTGTCTCCTAACAACCTTGCCCCCTGCAGATGTTTGGTAAGATAGCCCTGAGAGACAACAGTCAGATCAACAGAAACAACAACTTCCAGACCTTCCCCCAGGCTACACTCCTGCTCTTCAGGTGAGCCACTCGTCTGTTCTGCTCCTCTCTTTCCAGACTGTAAACCACCGTCACAAATTCCTGATTTAAAAGAGCCCCAACAGATCTGGAGATCATGAAAGCACTGCCATCTCAGAGTAACGGTGTTTTATCAAACCCCTACGCATCCTTTCCATCTCTTCTGCAAGCCGTGATGTCCTTTCCCACTTTTTGTTTGAAAACTCTACCTTTGAAGGTCGGACAACCATGCAGCGTTTCACCACCAGGTGGATCCTTCATGGAGCCCATTCTACAGTAGAGCCTTCTGTGTGTGACACCTGGTTGTTTACCTGTGCCCAGGTGTGCCACAGGCGAGGCGTGGCAGGAGATCATGCTGGCATGCGCCCCCATGCGACCCTGTGAGAAGGGGTCAGAGGTGGGGCCAGCCAGCGAGGACCAGTGTGGGAGTCACTTCGCTATCTTCTACTTTGTCAGCTTCTACATGCTCTGTGCCTTCCTGGTAAGTAGCTACGGAGAGCGGGGAGGGACAATCCCACTAGCTACAGAGAGCGGGGAGGGACAATCCCACTAGCTACAGAGAGCGGGGAGGGACAATCCCACTAGCTACAGAGAACCAGGAGGGACAATCCCACTAGCTACAGAGAGCGGGGAGGGACAATCCCACTAGCTATAGAGAGCGGGGAGGGACAATCCCACTAGCTACAGAGAACCAGGAGGGACAATCCCACTAGCTACAAAGAGCGGGGAGGGACAATCCCACTAGCTACAGAGAGCGGGGAGGGACAATCCCACTAGCTACAGAGAGCGGGGAGGGACAATCCCACTAGCTACAGAGAGCGGGGAGGGACAATCCCACTAGCTACAGAGAGCGGGGAGGGACAATCCCACTAGCTACGGAGAGCGGGGAGGGACAATCCCACTAGCTACAGAGAGCGGGGAGGGACAATCCCACTAGCTACGGAGAGCGGGGAGGGACAATCCCACAAGCTACAGAGAGCGGGGAGGGACAATTCCACTAGCTACAGAGAGCGGGGAGGGACAATCCCACTAGCTACAGAGAGCGGGGAGGGACAATCCCACTAGCTACAGAGAGCGGGGAGGGACAATCCCACTAGCTACGGAGAGCGGGGAGGGACAATCCCACTAGCTACAGAGAGCGAGGAGGGACAATCCCACTAGCTACAGAGAGCAGGGAGGGACAATTCCACTAGCTACAGAGAGCGGGGAGGGACAATCCCACTAGCTACAGAGAGCGGGGAGGGACAATCCCACTAGCTACAGAGAGCGGGGAGGGACAATCCCACTAGCTACAGAGAGCGGGGAGGGACAATCCCACTAGCTACAGAGAGCGGGGAGGGACAATCCCACTAGCTACGGAGAGCGGGGAGGGACAATCCCACAAGCTACAGAGAGCGGGGAGGGACAATTCCACTAGCTACAGAGAGCAGGGAGGGACAATCCCACTAGCTACAGAGAGCGGGGAGGGACAATCCCACTAGCTACAGATAGCGGGGAGGGACAATCCCACTAGCTACAGAGAGCAGGGAGGGACAATCCCACTAGCTACAGAGAGCGGGGAGGGACAATCCCACAAGCTACGGAGAGCGGGGAGGGACAATCCCACAAGCTGCGAAGAGCGGGGAGGGACAATCCCACTAGCTACAGAGAGCGGGGAGGGACAATCCCACTAGCTACAGAGAGCGGGGAGGGACAATCCCACTAGCTACAGAGAGCGGGGAGGGACAATCCCACTAGCTACAGAGAGCGGGGAGGGACAATCCCACTAGCTACAGATAGCGGGGAGGGACAATCCCACTAGCTACAGAGAGCAGGGAGGGACAATTCCACTAGCTACAGAGAGCAGGGAGGGACAATTCCACTAGCTACAGATAGCCAAGAGGGACAATCCCACTAGCTACAGAGAGCGGGGAGGAACAATCCCACTAGCTACAGGGAGCCAGGAGGGACAATCCCACTAGCTACGGAGAGCGGGGAGGGACAATCCCACTAGCTACAGAGAGCGGGGAGGGACAATCCCACTAGCTACAGAGAGCGGGGAGGGACAATCCCACTAGCTACAGAGAGCGGGGAGGGACAATCCCACTAGCTACAGAGAGCAGGGAGGGACAATTCCACTAGCTACAGAGAACCAAGAGGGACAATCCCACTAGCTACAGAGAGCAGGGAGGAACAATCCCACTAGCTACAGGGAGCCAGGAGGGACAATCCCACTAGCTACGGAGAGCGGGGAGGGACAATCCCACTAGCTACAGAGAGCGGGGAGGGACAATCCCACTAGCTACAGAGAGCGGGGAGGGACAATCCCACTAGCTACAGATAGCGGGGAGGGACAATCCCACTAGCTACAGAGAGCAGGGAGTGACAATTCCACTAGCTACAGAGAACCAAGAGGGACAATCCCACTAGCTACAGAGAGCAGGGAGGAACAATCCCACTAGCTACAGGGAGCCAGGAGGGACAATCCCACTAGGTACAGAGAGCAGGGAGGGACAATCCCACTAGCTACGAAGAGCAGGGAGGGACAATCCCACTAGCTATAGAGAGCGGGGAGGGACAATCCCACTAGCTACAGAGAGCAGGGAGGGACAATCCCACTAGCTACAGAGAGCAGGGAGGGACAATCCCACTAGCTACAGAGAGCGGGGAGGGACAATGCCACTAGCTACAGAGAGCGGGGAGGGACAATCCAACTCGCTACAGAGAGCGGGGAGGGACAATCCCACTAGCTACAGAGAGCAGGGAGGGACAATTCCACTAGCTACAGAGAGCAGGGAGGGACAATTCCACTAGCTACAGATAGCCAAGAGGGACAATCCCACTAGCTACAGAGAGCGGGGAGGAACAATCCCACTAGCTACAGGGAGCCAGGAGGGACAATCCCACTAGCTACGGAGAGCGGGGAGGGACAATCCCACTAGCTACAGAGAGCGGGGAGGGACAATCCCACTAGCTACAGAGAGCGGGGAGGGACAATCCCACTAGCTACAGATAGCGGGGAGGGACAATCCCACTAGCTACAGAGAGCAGGGAGGGACAATTCCACTAGCTACAGAGAACCAAGAGGGACAATCCCACTAGCTACAGAGAGCAGGGAGGAACAATCCCACTAGCTACAGGGAGCCAGGAGGGACAATCCCACTAGCTACGGAGAGCGGGGAGGGACAATCCCACTAGCTACAGAGAGCGGGGAGGGACAATCCCACTAGCTACAGAGAGCGGGGAGGGACAATCCCACTAGCTACAGATAGCGGGGAGGGACAATCCCACTAGCTACAGAGAGCAGGGAGTGACAATTCCACTAGCTACAGAGAACCAAGAGGGACAATCCCACTAGCTACAGAGAGCAGGGAGGAACAATCCCACTAGCTACAGGGAGCCAGGAGGGACAATCCCACTAGGTACAGAGAGCAGGGAGGGACAATCCCACTAGCTACGAAGAGCAGGGAGGGACAATCCCACTAGCTATAGAGAGCGGGGAGGGACAATCCCACTAGCTACAGAGAGCAGGGAGGGACAATCCCACTAGCTACAGAGAGCAGGGAGGGACAATCCCACTAGCTACAGAGAGCGGGGAGGGACAATGCCACTAGCTACAGAGAGCAGGGAGGGACAATCCAACTCGCTACAGAGAGCGGGGAGGGACAATCCCACTAGCTACAGAGAGCAGGGAGGGACAATCCCATGAGTTGATTAATTGGGTCTGTTGTCTCTCTGTCAGCTGTCATTGGGACTGATGAGTTGATTAATTGGGTCTGTTGTCTCTCTGTCAGCTGTCATCGAGACTGATGAGCTGATTAATTGGGTCTGTTGTCTCTCTGTCAGCTGTCATTGGGACTGATGAGTTGATTAATTGGGTCTGTTGTCTCTCTGTCAGCTGTCATAGAGACTGATGAGTTGATTAATTGGGTCTGTTATCTCTCTGTCCACAGATCATCAACCTGTTTGTGGCTGTGATCATGGATAACTTTGACTACCTGACCAGAGACTGGTCTATTCTAGGACCACACCACCTGGATGAGTTCAAGAGGATCTGGGCTGAGTACGACCCAGAGGCCAAGTCAGTACAACTTCAAACAGCATCTCTCTCAGTATCTCCCTTCCTCTCTCTTAGTCTCTCTCACTCTCTCTCTCTCTCTCTCTCTCTCTCTCTCTCTCTCTCTCTCTTAGTCTCTCTCTCTCTCTCTCTCTCAGTATCTCCCTCCCTCTCTCTTAGTCTCTCTCACTCTCTCTGTCTCTCTCTGTCTGTCTCTCTCTCTGTCTGTCTCTCTCTCTGTCTCGCTCTCTCTCTCTCTCTGTCTGTCTCTCTCTGTCTGTCTCTCGCTCTCTCTCTCTCTCTCTCTCTCTCTCTCTCTCTCTCTCTGTTTCTCTCTCTCTCTCTCACTCTCTCAGTCTCTCTCTGTCTGTCTCTCGCTCTCTCTCTCTCTCTCTGTCTGTCTCTCGCTCTCTCAGTCTCTCTCTCTCTGTCTCTCTCTCTGTCTCTCTCTCTGTCTCTCTCTCTCTCTCTGTCTCTCTCTCTCTCTCTCTAAATATTGTTGTCTGTTCCACAGGGGTCGTATCAAGCACCTAGATGTGGTAACTCTGTTGAGGAGGATTCAGCCTCCTCTGGGCTTCGGGAAGCTCTGTCCCCACCGGGTGGCCT
This sequence comes from Salmo trutta, assembly GCF_901001165.1. Taxonomy (NCBI): domain Eukaryota; kingdom Metazoa; phylum Chordata; class Actinopteri; order Salmoniformes; family Salmonidae; genus Salmo; species Salmo trutta. The sequence continues at coordinate 1,411,598 of NW_021823258.1, forward strand.
GCAAGCGTCTGGTCTCCATGAACATGCCCCTGAACAGCGATGGCACAGTCATGTTCAATGCCACCCTGTTTGCCCTGGTACGAACAGCACTGAGGATCAAGACTGATGGTAAAACATTTGATTTTGTGTGTGTACTGCTTCTCTCCACCTCTCTCTCTTCTATCCTCCCCTCTCTTCTTCTCTGCTTCTCTCCACCCCTCTCTCTTCTATCCTCCCCTCTCTTCTTCTCTGCTTCTCTCCACCCCTCTCTCTTCTATCCTCCCCTCTCTTCTTCTCTGCTTCTCTCCACCCCTCTCTCTTCTATCCTCCCCTCTCTTCTTCTCTGCTTCTCTCCACCCCTCTCTCTTCTATCCTCCCCTCTCTTCTTCTCTGCTTCTCTCCACCCCTCTCTCTTCTATCCTCCCCTCTCTTCTTCTCTGCTTCTCTCCACCCCTCTCTCTTCTATCCTCCCCTCTCTTCTTCTCTGCTTCTCTCCACCCCTCTCTCTTCTATCCTCCCCTCTCTTCTTCTCTGTTTCTCTCCACCCCTCTCTCTTCTATCCTCCCCTCTCTTCTTCTCTGCTTCTCTCCACCTCTCTCTCTTCTATCCTCCCCTCTTCTTCTCTGTTTCTCTCCACCTCTCTCTCTTCTATCCTCCCCTCTCTTCTTCTCTGTTTCTCTCCACCTCTCTCTCTTCTATCCTCCCCTCTCTTCTTCTCTGCTTCTCTCCACCTCTCTCTCTTCTATCCTCCCCTCTCTTCTTCTCTGCTTCTCTCCACCTCTCTCTGTATGCCCCACATTAACGTGTGTGTGTGTGTGTGTGTGTGTGTGTGTGTGTGTGTGTGTGTGTGTGTGAAGGTAACTTGGAGCAGGCGAACGAGGAGCTTCGGGCGATAGTGAAGAAGATCTGGAAGAGAACCAGTATGAAGCTCCTGGATCAGGTCGTGCCCCCTGCTGGAGATGATGAGGTGACGGTTGGGAAGTTCTACGCCACTTTCCTGATCCAGGAGTACTTCAGGAAGTTTAAGAAGCGTAAAGAGCAGGGCCTGGTGGCCAAGGTACCCCCCAAGACGGCTCTCTCCCTGCAGGTGGGTCACTACAAGTTCCTGCCTGTCAGACCTTCAGACCAGAGCACTGTTTGATCTTTTACAAGTGTGTTAGTACTTAACTGAACATATCAAATGAGTATTCACACTAAAACAATGAGTCTGTGTTTCTGTTTGTTCCTCCATGTCTGTTTATCTGTGCTTGTGCTTGTGCATGTCTGTGTCTGTCTGTATTTCTAATCAGGCGGGCCTGCGGACGCTCCATGACATGGGTCCTGAGATCCGGAGGGCCATATCAGGTGACCTCACAGTGGAGGAGGACCTGGACAAGTCGATGAAGGAGCCGGTCTCTGCTGCGTCCGAGGACGATATCTTCAGGGTAAAGGTCGGCTACAGCCCCACACACCCCTCTGTCTGAACTACTGAGCTTCATCAGGCCCATCGCTTCTGCTGTGACCAGCTATAAGGATTACATCTGGTTCTTCACCATCCACCATCATTGGCTCCAGATGCCACTTCAGTACCCACTACACTTCAGTACCCACTACACTTCAGTATCTACTACACTTCAGTACCCACTACACTTCAGTACCCACTACACTTCAGTACCCACTACACGTCAGTAACCACTACACTTCAGTACCTACTACACTTCAGTATCTACTACACTTCAGTACCCACTACACTTCAGTACCCACTACACGTCAGTAACCACTACACTTCAGTACCCACTACACTTCAGTACCCACTACACGTCAGTAACCACTACACTTCAGTACCTACTACACTTCAGTATCCACTACACTTCAGTATCCACTACACTTCAGTACCTACTACACTTCAGTACCTACTAAATGTCATTCTCATCCACTTTGACACCTAAACACTATCCCTCCCCAATAGAGGGAGACATTGCTGTTCACCATTACTCCAGTCATAAACCAGGCCTATGCTTTGCATTGTCCATACGACATAGACTGAATAGATTTAGTCAGAATAGCAGAATAGCATGACTGTGTGATTTTAGATGGATGTAACGCTACACAATACTCATCCCCCTCTCTCTCTCTCCTCTCTCTCTCCTCTCTCTCTCCTCTCTCTCCTCCCTCTCTCTCTCCTCTCTCTCTCCTCTCTCTCCTCCCTCTCTCTCTCCTCTCTCTCATCCTCTCTCTCCTCTCCTCCCCCTCTCCTCTCTCTCCTCCGCCTCTCTCCTCCCTCTCTCCTCCCTCTCCCTCCCCTCCTCTCTCTCTCCTCCCCCTCTCTCTCTCCTCTCTCTCCTCCCCCTCTCTCTCCTCCCCCTCTCTCTCCTCTCTCTCCTCCTCTCTCTCTCATCTCTCTCTCACTACCTCCTCTCTCTCCTCCCCCTCTCTCCTCTCTCTCCTCCCTCTCTCTCTCATCTCTCATCTCTCTCTCTCTCTCTCCTCCCTCTCTCTCTCTCCTCTCTCTCTCTCTCTCTCTCTCCTCTCTCTCCTCCTCTCTCTCTCACTGCCTCCTCTCTCTCCTCCCCCTCTCTCCTCTCTCTCCTCCCTCTCTCTCTCATCCCTTTCTCTCTCCTCCCTCTCTCTCTCTCCTCTCTCTCCTCCCCCTCTCTCCTCCTCTCTCTCACTGCCTCCTCTCTCTCCTCCCCCTCTCTCCTCTCTCTCCTCCCTCCCTCTCTCGCTCCTCCCTCTCTCTCATCCCTCTCTCTCTCCACTCTCTCCTCCCCCTCTCTCCTCCTTTCTCTCTCACTGCCTCCTCTCTCTCCTCTCTCTCCTCCCCCTCTCGCTCGCTCCTCCTACAGCGAGCGGGTGGGTTGTTTGGCAACCACGTCAGCTACTACAACGACGGGCGCGACAGCGGGCGCAACACCTTCCCACAATCCTTCACCACGCAGCGCCCGCTCCACATCAGCCAGACGGGCAGCCCCGGCGAGGGCGAGTCTCCGTCCCACGAGAAGTTGATGGACTCTACCACCTTCACCCCGAGCTCCTACTCTTCCTCGGGCTCCAACGCTAACATCAACAATGCCAACAACACGGCGGTCCCCGGTGTGGTAGTGGGGGTTGGGGGTCCAGGGGGGGTCAGCCGTTTCCCTAGCCCCAGCATCAGTACTGTGGACGGGCAGAGCGGTCCCCCGCTAACCCCGATACTACTGCCGAGGTCCGCATGGTGCTTCCCTCCCAAGAGGTGGGTGTCTCTCTGGTTTCTCTGGGTTCTGTAGAGTACGTTGGTGTTATTCTCCAGTCTGTCTTTTATCAGTGACCTCTCTAGGCCACCTGTGGATCTGTTGCTAATTCTGATTGGTAGTCACTGTCTGTCTCTCTCTCCTTCTCTCTTCCTCTCCACACTGACTGACGCTGAGCACAGGATGTGTTTCTATGACTCCCTCATGCGGTATGTTGCTCTCTCAGGAGGAGAGAGAGAGAGAGTTGTAAATGCCCAGGAGGCATCAGTATGGAAGGGTTCTGCCAACCCTGTTGTCCATACAGTCCATGGCTGGATCCTTGCTACAGTGAGCTAAAGATACTTAGGGACAGACAAGTGTCTGGACTTCAGTCAATATTGAACCTGTTTTTACTCTTCTGGTGTGATCTTGGTAGATTTTAACCAGAGGAGGAAGAGGGGATGTATATTGTACAGAACAGGGATGAGGTTATGCATCCTCTACAGTGTTTTTAGCTCATGTAGCTCTGGTTGGATCCACCCTGACAGGAGGGACATCACAGGAGGTTGGTGGCATCTTAATTGATGAGGACATGGCTCATGTTAATGACTGGAGCGGAACAGGTGGAATGGTATGAAATACGTCAAACACATGGTTTCCATGGTTTCCAGGTGTTTGATGCCATTCCATTCGCTCCGTTCCAGCCATTATTATGAGCTGTCCTCCTCTCAGCAGCCTCCTGTGCTGACATGTGAGTGGCTTACTTCCTCCTCAACACAGCCTAGTGATTCAACCTGGTTGGATCCTCCTAAAGCTTTCATTCAGCTGTGTAGAGTATAATACAACACGCGGCCGGACCACTGTCACTATCTCTCCCATGTGTTGATTCTCTGTTCATTCTGCTTCTCGCCGCCATCTTGCTTCTAACCACCGTGCTTCCTCCCCTCTCTCCCTGCTGCTGTTGGGGATAATCCTCCTGTCTTTCTATTGTTTCTTGTGAGCTGGTTAGTGAGAGGTGGTTTTGTTGTTGTTTTTATCCTCTGCAGCTCGGACTCCACTGACAGCCGTCTGCCGTTCATCAGGCGAGAGGAGGCGTCGACGGACGAGACGTACGATGAGAGTTACGCGGACGAGAGAGAATACCACCGAAGCGACCAGAACATTCTCACCTCAGACATGTACTGTTTCTCTCCACCTCTCTCTCTTCTATCCTCCCCTCTCTCCTTCTCTGTTTCTCTCCACCTCTCTTTCTTCTATCCTCCCCTCTCTTCTTCTCTGTTTCTCTCCACCTCTCTCTCTTCTATCCTCCCCTCTCTTCTTCTCTGCTTCTCTCCACCTCTCTCTCTTCTATCCTTCCCTCTCTTCTTCTCTGCTTCTCTCGCTATCGATATTTCCCTCTGTCTTTTTATCTGTGTTTTCTCACTGTCCCTCTCTCTCTCTCTCTCTCTCTCTCTCTTTCTCTTTCACCATGAAAAGATGTTCCTTTCATGGTCTCTGTATGCCCCACAATAACGTGTGTGTGTGTGTGTGTGTGTGTGTGTGTGTGTGTGTGTGTGTGTGTGTGTACGTGTGTGTGTACGTGTGTGTGCGTGTGTACGTGTGTACGTGCGTGCGTGTGTGCGTGTGTGTGTGTGTGACCTTGCGTCTGTGTGTTTTCAGGCTGGTGTATCAGGATGAGGAGAACAAGCAGCTGACTCCTATGGAGGAAGGAGAGGATGGGGGGGACAGGAGACCCTGGCACTCTCCCAGACGAGCGTTCCTCTGTCCCACAGCTCTGGGTAAGACCTGCCTGTCTAAGACCACACTACTACAACGGCCCTTAGACCTCACTTCAACCCCCACTAACCTCAAATCCTCACCCAAACCAAACACCCCTATCCCATACCTAATCCCCAGAGTTAGACCTGTCTGCCTAAAGCACTGGGTAACAAAATACCCCTTACCCCCACTCTACTTAACTCCCCCCTCAACCCCCCTCCCACACCCCCCTCCCACAGTCTGTTGACTTGAAATGGGAAAGTCCATTCTAGTAATTGTTATTCTATGCAGCCTCTCCCTCGCTGGTTAATTGTTAATTGGTTCATATGTCTGGTAACTTGTTAAATGGTTAATTGTTCTGGTTAATTATTAATTGGGTAATATTTCTGGTTAATTGATATCCTATGTACGTGCAGTCTCTCAGTCCTTCTCTCCCCTTGGTTCAGGTCGGCGGTCGTCCTTCCATCTGGAGTGTCTGAGGAGACAGACGAGAGCAGACGTCTCCCAGAAGACAGCACTACCGCTGCACCTGGTACACCATCAGGTGAGTAGGGATGGTTTTACACACCTGATCATTTTACAGCTAGATCAGTTTTACACACCTGATCATTCTACAGCTAGATCAGTTTTACACACCTGATCATTCTACAGCTAGATCAGTTTTACACACCTGATCATTTTACAGCTAGATCAGTGTTACACACCTGATCATTCTACAGCTAGATCAGTTTTACACACCTGATCATTTTACACCTAGATCAGTTTTACACACCTGATCATTTTACACCTAGATCAGTTTTACACACCTGATCATTTTACAGCTAGATCAGTTTTACACACCTGATCATTTTACAGCTAGATCAGTTTTACACACCTGATCATTTTACAGCTAGATCAGTTTTACACATATGCACCCACTATACAGTATATCATGATTTTATGCCTAATTATCTCTCCTTATTCTCTTTATTCATGTCACACACACACACACACACACACACACACACACACACACACACACACACACACACACACACACACACACACACACACACACACACACACACACGTTTATTTTTCATATACGCATTTCTAAACATAACTCCTTCCCCCACCACCCACCCTCCCAGGCACTAGCAGTAGCAGGTTTGAGCCCCCTGCTTCGACGGAGCCACTCCCCGACCCTCTTCACGCAGCTCTGCTCTACGTCTCCTACCAGTCCCACAGGCCGGGGTAGCCAGGCCTCCTACCAGCGTGTGCCCACCCTGCGCCTCCAGGGCACGGGCCCTGGCACCGGCTCCTACGAGCTCAACTCCAGCCTGCCCTCGGTCAACTGTGGGCCGTGGTACAGCGACAGCAACGGGAACAGTCCCGCTATCAGCCCTGGGGTGGGTACGGCTAGCCAGCGGCCGCCGCGGCCGGTCTCCCTCACGGTGCCTAGCACGGTGCACAAGGACGCCACATCGTTGTCCCACGGTAGCGCCGGCAGCCTGGTGGAAGCGGTGAGTGAAGGATGGATGTTTCATCTCTGCTCTCCATATCTCTCTCTCTCTCAACATGATATATTCTCCTCATATCTGACTTTTCTCTGGGCTGAAAAACGACCCAGAGGTCAAGTTAGTAGAAGTTCATACTTCACACAGCATCTCCCCTTACATCTCCTCTAGATCTTCATCTCAAAGTCAATCTCCTCATTTAACTCTCTCTCTCTCTACAGGTGTTGATATCAGAGGGCCTGGGCCATTTTGCTCAGGACCCGTCCTTCATCGAGGTGACCAAGCAGGAGCTGGCGGACGCGTGCGACATGACCATCGAGGAGATGGAGAACGCAGCCGACAACATCCTCAACGGCAACAGCCAGCCCAGTCCCAACGGCAACCTTTTACCCTACATGCACTGCAACAGGGACCATGCTGCTTCCCAGGAGCCAGGCCTCAGCCTCAGCGATGGGCCTGGGGCCGTTCGGGGGGCCACGGCCCCTGGGGAGATTGAGGAGCTACTAGGGGCCACTCACCTAGGGCAGCACGGGGATCCGGAGGATGAGGAGAGGTTGGAGGTGGTGGGAGGGGAGGAAGAGCACACCGGGGGTGTGGAGGTGGTGGTGGAGGTGGGGCAGAGGAACAGCGGTCTGTTGGAGGATGAGGACATGGAGTGTGTAACCAGTTTGTAGGGTGGACCCTCACACACACAGCAGCAACAGTGGACCTCGGTCTGGACCCCCCTCTATCTCTCTCTCTCTGTCTGCTGGATGAGACCTGACGTTGGTGGTCCACGGCACGGACGATTACTTCTAAACAGATTTATTTAGTTTTATGGAAGCCATTTTATTTGATTGATTTGTGTTTTCGTGTGTGTGTGTGTGTGTGTGTGTGTGTGTGTGTGTGTGTGTGTGTGTGTGTGTGTGTGTGTGTGTGTGTGTGTGTGTGTGTGTGTGTGTGTGTGTGTGTGTGTGTGTGTGTGTGTGTGTGTGTGTGTGTGTTTCAAAAGTGCCTCACAGAGTAGGGAAGCCTAAATGAAAAGGACAGCAGTTAGGAGAATAGAGGACGAGTAGGGAAGCCTAAATGAAAAGGACAGCAGTCAGGAGAATAGAGGAGGAGTAGGGAAGCCTAAATGAAAAGGACAGCAGTTAGGAGAATAGAGGAAGAAGAACTGTATGTTTGTATTCCATGTGTTGTTTCTGTCTTCCCTTCGTTCTTCAAGTGCGTCGTTTTCAACGCTGTGGCCACCAGGCAGATGCATTCTGGGATAATAAATGAGGGAGTTAGAGATTAGAGTCAGAGGTTAGAGGTCGTGCTGTTGAGGTTCAAAGGTCTTCTTCCTATCCCTCCTCGCGCTGCGTTGCCCTTCAGAGCTGGGCCACCTACTGTAAGACTGCTGCATTCTGCTGGCTACCATCACAGGGAACCTTTGGAAGAGGGAACTGCCAGCAAGGGGGACGTGTTTAAGGGACGGACCCTCACCCAGGATTTCTATATTAACATTAAACATAGACACTGGACTGTACGGAGGAGCCAACGACAGGGAGCGACACAGAGAGACACCAACATCCAGGATCTGAAGGAGGAGCCCACGACAGGGAGCGACACAGAGAGACACCAACATCCAGGATGTGTTTATCTTTATCATGCTCAGCTGTCGTACTGTCCACCAACAGCCTACGCCCTCCTCCTCTCCTCCATCCCTCTTTCCTCCCTCCACCACTCGCACACCTCCCTCTCTGTCATAATGCCGCCACTTCCTCATCACATGCAGCCGTCCTAAACAGGGACAGCGCCACCTAGCTGCCATGGTTACCTCAACCTCCCATCCTCCGTTCTCTCTCTCTCTCTCTCTCTCTCTCTCTCTCTCTCTCTCTCTCAGTTCAGTTATTAAATCTGCATTGTTTTGGTTGTAGTCGTTTATCGGTTATAGTTTTAAACTCCTCAGTGGGCCGTCCATCCTGCTATCATCACTGTAGGATGTTTTGGGGGATGAGTGTAGGAAAGGAGGAGAAACTGGGCAGGGCTGAGGTAAGATATGGCCTTTCTTGTCTGTGACAATACAGTGGCTAGGTGTTGGTGCCAAGTTGCTATAATCACCACAACACACAGATCAGAATCCAATCCACTTCATGTATTTTACACACACACACAAACAGTATTGTGCAAAACTGGCCAGACTTGATTTCTTAATTTGTTATTTTTCATGATGTTATTTATCCTTATTTTTGCCCAAATCGGGGTGCTGGCCCTAACTGTGTATTTTGCTTGATTTATTTCTTAGGAGATTTTAGGAAGTTAAGAAGTATTGAAACCTGTGTGTGTGGGGTGCAGCGGCAGGACGTAGTAAAATGTGTACCTATTAGTATGCATCTTTTAAACACATTGTATTTATTTATTTATTTATTTTGTCCCTGAGGTGAAAGCTGTATTTGGAGGTGAGGGGGTGAAATATGTATCGCTGTTTCTTAAAAGCAACACTATACCTAAACGGTTAAATTAAGGTAGCATTAACTAAGTATGGTGTCATGTTTCACTTTTATCTATCACCCTACCACCTGAACAGAAAACCATGTGACAGGCATGCTTCCAAAGCTGTGTTTTTCCTCCTATCGCTGCTTTAATTATTTGATGGTTGTTTGTTGTTCTGAATATTGAACTACTGAGGTTTTCATCAGATCTCATCAAGGAGCCTATCAGAGGGCAGGACGGGATAGACCAATCAGAGAACAGGACATGATAGACCAATCAGAGAACAGAACAGGATAAGCCAATCAGACAGGGGATCTGTGACCTTCGACACCTGAGCTGTGACATGATGATTACTATATATCACCCTGTTAGGCACTCCCATAGATATGTAGTAGAGAACTCATCTCTGTTAAAACTGGTCAAATGTGCCCTCTATCCAACTCTATGTTCCTGCCAGGCCTAATGAGATGCATCTGAACAAGCTCTGTGCTCCTGTCCATTACATCATCACCGACAGACGGAATAAATGACCCTAACTCACAGACTGCAGCCAGACGGTAGTCGTAGACAAAGAGACAAAGATAATATTCGGTGCGTAAAGAAGGAATGCCACGTAATAGCAGGACATTGGCGTTAGGAGCCTTTTTCCAGTAAACACTTTACAGGGAGACATACATGATTAGTGGGATTGTGATTCTACATCTCCTGTTGGATGTCTCTGCCTTGTGGGGCGACTGACCGTAAGCATGACTCCGACTGACTCGTGTATTATTATCAACCTAATTATGCAAATATGATGTTCAAAGTGTTCAAGGTATCAATGATATTGTAGTGTGATAAATCTATCCTGATGATACAGTATGAATCTCTGTGGTACAGTAAGGACTGTCTAGGATGTCACTACGTTGTCTGTACAGTGCACACGTGTCAAGCTTAAAACATTTATAAAATAGAGATTTTCAATGCTTTTTCCGCCGTCCAAAATCCTTTTTTTTTATCATGGGTCTGAACATCAAGGTTGAGGAGGTCTTTGGGCTTTCAGTCTTGCAGGACAGATTGTAATGTTGATGACGGTCTTTCCCATTCCCTATATATCCCAGAGTTGTTGTTAGTTACAGTAATCCAAATCTACCATCCTACCACTTTACATCCTACCACTTTACCATCCTACCACGTTACTATCCTACCAAGTTACCATCCTACCACGTTACTATCTTACCACGTTACCATTCTACCAAGTTACCATCCTACCACGTTACCATCCTACCACGTTACCATCCTACCACGTTACCATCCTACCACGTTACATCCTACCACTTTACCATCCTACCACGTTACCATCCTACCAAGTTCCCATCCTACCACGCTGCCATCCTACCACTTTACCATACTACCACTTTACCATCCTACCACGTTACCATCCTACCACTTTACCATTCTACCACTTTATCATCCTACCATGTTACCATCCTACCACTTTACCATCCATGTTGTATAGCTAGCTGCAGGGTAACTAAGCTCCTCTCTGAAGGCTCACACTTATAGCCATATAGCCTGATGAATGTTTACTTGAAACGATGACACCCCACTCCAAAATAATGCAAAGCTTGTGAACATTTAAGTAGAGACTTCCACTCACCCACCTCTTCCCCCGACATCCTATTTCTACAGTATAGATTATTTTGGTTACTATATATCCACCAACAAACTGTGCCATACATATATTCATATACATACAGTACTTCATGAGAACTTCAAGAGTACTTCAAGAGTACTTCATAGTATTTTTGAATTGGGAGGCCTGAGACCCATTGTTTGTGGCTGTGAGTTTGTGAGAGAATGCCAGAGGCTGGTACAATCCCTGTGAGGAGTTGGTACATCAGTCATGACGTCTATGTTGTTTGTTGGACGCTAACAGAGTATGTTGGTATAGTAAGGAGTGAGTGGGTGCGTGCTTGCATTCCACAAGATATGCAAAAACAATGCACTAACTTAAACAAGAAGATTCATATTATTAATTATAAAACATTTTTAAAAATACAGTTGTACAAAAGAAGTGATAAAGAGAACAAATTGTATTATAGATATAATATATTTATGTTTTTTTTGTTTTGTTGGGTTACAGCGTTATTTTAAATTGAGGAAGAAACCTGTTATACTTGAAATCAGGTTAATTTCAGTATATAATAAGATGTATTTAATTCTTGATTTCCATCTATTTTGTCTTTTTATTAGTTGTCATAAACGTTCATGAATTGAAAAACTACTAGATGTACATTATTGCATGAGATTTCAGTTCAGCATTTCAGTGTGCCAAGTTTTGAAATGTGTTGATTTTTTAACAGGCAAAGTTCCGTATTATAACTACCAAGAAAAGGGTTGCTATTTTCAATATATTTGTTTTGTAAATATCAACTTAGGGTCAATACATATTGCAGCTACTGTGTTGGACAGACCGACAGGAGAGGACATGCTTTGTTTAAAACTGATTTTTGCATATCTTGTGTTTATCCAAGTGGTGAAAAGTGGCTGTACTTTATCTGAAGCAAGGCATAACACTCTTTCTTAATGTCTTACTCTGTTGATAACTGAGCAACCATTTCATGTCACAGATGAAGCTTACTGTATGTATGATGAAAAGAAGGTTTTGACGACTATACCAAATAGGAACTATCCTTTATCCCCAGCCCTTAACTCTGACCCCAACCTCATTTCAGAGGACATTTTTTTTTGGAGGGGGACAAGGTGTTCATCATTTATCTGATGGTGAGTGTAAATAGTAGCTATAAGAGAGAGGGGAACAGAGCTGTTGAATATAAGACCAGTCGCCTGTCTGACATTATCATTGTGTTATTGTTTTTACATGCATGATGTGAAATAGTTTAGTCTCTTCGAGAGCGTATTCCCCACCAGATAGACCCAGTAGACAAATGAGATTTTATCACATTGACAATCCATCTGACGAATAAGGATATTTATTGAAGGTATACCTAGTTTTGGAAGAGAGTTTATTAACAGGAGGAAACATCAAGGTATTATTATATAACGTGCATGGACTTGTCCAAAAGGCATAGCACTGGTCATGATGGAATGACACATCATTTCACTGGTCCACGATTGTATATTTTTTTATAAACTATATATTATCATAGCTTCGTTTATAAATACAATATATTACTCCTCTGAATGTCAGGGTATAAAGGAAAGATTGATATTTGAGAATGTATTGAGTGAAATGTCCAGGTGGTGTTGCAACAGAACCATATGACATCGTTGTTGAACTGCACGTCCTCCTTAGCCGACTTTGACCCCGTTTTTGTATTTTGATTGAACAAAGGGTATGGTACGTTTACTCCAACAACAATGTCATATCATTTTCGGGGACTTTTATTGATAAAGGGACAATGATGAGACGATGGATTGTATTTTAGCATTAAAAGGGCTTTCTGAAGGAGGCTTAGGCTATAGGCCCTGGTCAAATGTAGTGTACTATATAGGGAATAGGGCTCTGGTCAAATGTAGTGCACTATATAGGGAATAGGGCTCTGGTCAAATGTAGTGCACTATATAGGGAATAGGGCTCTGGTCAAATGTAGTGTACTATATAGGCAATAGGGCTCTGGTCAAATGTAGTGCACTATATAGGGAATAGGGCTCTGGTCAAATGTAGTGTACTATATAGTATATAGGGAATATGGTGCCATTTAGGACATAAGTATATGTAATAATTTCCATATAAAGGACTGAGGTTAGGCCCATGTACATAATCTACCTACAGTATCTCTTCCAAAGCCTTTGTGTTGCTGTATTTGCACCCCTGCTTCAGTCAGTGCTGTCATCGAGTGTGTTTGGTTTAGAGTCCCCTCTAAACATTTAGCTACGTCGTCCTGTTTTTAGACTGTGTCCTGTGAGTTTCCTCATGTTCATTCAGGGTGCTGTGGGCTAAACTCTTGTGTTGCTGTATTTGCACCCCTGCTTCAGTCAGTGCTGTCATCGAGTGTGTTTGGTTTAGAGTCCCCTCTAAACATTTAGCTACGCCGTCCTGTTTTTAGACTGTGTCCTGTGAGTTTCCTCATGTTCATTCAGGGTGCTGTGGGCTAAACTCTTGTGTTGCTGTATTTGCACCCCTGCTTCAGTCAGTGCTGTCATCGAGTGTGTTTGGTTTAGAGTCCCCTCTAAACATTTAGCTACGCCGTCCTGTTTTTAGACTGTGTCCTGTGAGTTTCCTCATGTTCATTCAGGGTGCTGTGGGCTGAACTCTTGTGCTGCAGTGTTTGTGTGACGCCGCTACGCGTCTCGGATGATAGTGCAATTGTTGAAAGCCATGGATGTCTTGTCAGGCCGGCTGAGATGTCTTCGCTGTTGTCTCTGTAGCGTTGTGGCTGTGGCATGCTGGGTAAGTTGTTGACAGAAAAGGTACTGCTACTCATAGAAACATAGGTGATTATATGAAAGTTGAGGCTTTTAATTATCAATTAATTATCAAGGTGGATGAGGTGCAATTTGTAGCACTGGAAAGACCACCTCTTGTTGACTAGTTATATAGGCTTATATTAACAAATAGCTATACACACAATACAATGATATTTATAGACATTTCACCAAAAAATCTAATTTGCCAAAAAATATTCTCCGTTTCCCTCAGTGATGTTGAAAGATCATAAATATGGAGCTCATTTTGTTCTCTTTTAGAGAACCTTTAGGATCAGTCAGTCAGTCACTTTGTCTGAAGGAAAAGTGTTAAGGACTTTCTGAAGAACATGATCGGACACTGACAAGTGGTTTACCAGCTGTGGACTGCTAACTATGCTGGATGTGGACCGCCAGTGGGCCACTACATGATTACTAGCTGGGGGGACAGTATCTGGGTGACACTGGCCAAAGACATTGATAGTTCACCATGGACTGCTGTTCAGGTCAGTTTGTCACATATCCTCGACTGAGGGATGACCATAGAGACGTACTAGAGAGCTCATCTATCTAAACAGGTTTGTCACATATCCTCAACTGAGAGATGACCATAGAGATGTACTAGAGAGCTCATCTATCTAAACAGGCTTGTCACATATCCTCGACTGAGGGATGACCATAGAGACGTACTAGAGAGCTCATCTATCTAAACAGGCTTGTCACATATCCTCGACTGAGGGATGACCATAGAGACATACTAGAGAGCTCATCTATCTAAACAGGCTTGTCACATATCCTCGACTGAGGGATGACCATAGAGACATACTAGAGAGCTCATCTATCTAAACAGGCTTGTCACATATCCTCGACTGAGGGATGACCATAGAGACGTACTAGAGAGCTCATCTCCTAATCTAAACAGGCTTGGTTGAAATGGTTGATCCTCTTGTTGTGATGTTAACAGTAACCAGCTGTATTTGTCACAGTTTTCACAGATTCCTTTATTAAGATGTGACTCTGTACCACAGTACTACAGATTCCTTTATTAAGATGTGACTCTGTACCACAGTACTACAGATTCCTTTATTAAGATGTGACTCTGTACCACAGTACTACAGATTCCTTTATTAAGATGTGACTCTGTACCACAGTACTACAGATTCCTTTATTAAGATGTGACTCTGTACCACAGTACTACAGATTCCTTTATTAAGATGTGACTCTGTACCACAGTACTACAGATTCCTTTATTAAGATGTGACTCTGTACCACAGTACTACAGATTCCTTTATTAAGATGTGACTCTGTACCACAGTACTACAGATTCCTTTATTAAGATGTGACTCTGTACCACAGTATTACAGATGGATCTTATATTTTCTTGTAAATTAATTGTTGTTGATCATTTTGATCGAGACATAAATATTTTAAGAACTATTTTAAATATAGACATTATTTTCCTTTTCTAGGTAAAGTCAAGCTCTAGTTAGTGTTTACTAATTAAACAACCTCTCTCTTCCCTTTTTCAGTTTTGTTGTACAACCATTATACATTATGTAATGGGGGAAGAAAACACAAAAATGATTCTGAATTAAAAACACTATTTTATATATCCTGAATGAAACATATATCTAGAGTAATTCATTATATTGTGGATAGCATATGTTATAGGAAGCTAACTGGAGTAAGGAGTTGTAGGCTGAATTGAAACCTTTAAGATGATACAGGAAGATCCAGTATAGAAACACCTCATACTGCTGAGACAACTCACAATGTATGGGCTGTGGTTATCAGAGAGGAAACTAACTGTCTTGTTGAGGATTTACGTTTGAACAAAATGCTTCCCCACGATTTAAAGATGTAATGTTTCCCCAATCCCACATCATGCTAGCAAGCCAAGCCTTTATTACAAACATGTTGTGTGTGTCATTTGCTGCTTGTGCATCCATCCATCCATCCATGTGGCATGGGTAGAAGACCGGGACAGGTCAAAGGGCATGCTCTAGTAGTGGAATGGAAGTATGCTGTTTTGACCTCTCACTTTTGACTCTTGACCTCCACTTTGACTGACAGCATCCACTTTGAGCTGCATAGGTTATAACTTCCATATGAACCTTGATAGACATGACTTAACTGACCCAGAACAACCCTACAAAAGGTTGACGTCAACAAACACCTCCCCAGAGTAGCAAAATCAGGAGCACCTTTCTTTTAAAGTCCTCTTCTTAAAACACTGTTAGTATATTAATGCTCATTATTATAATCATCAATATTATGCAGACGTGTTGGAGACAACATTTCTAGAGGAGATCACTATTTTGCACATAAACCACTATCTAGTTTGACAATGACTGCTCTTACACAATAAAAGGCGCTATCTAGAACCTTAAAGGGTTCTTCGGCTGTCTCCATAGGAGAACCCTTTTGGGTTCCATGTAGAACCCTTTCTATGGAGGGTTCTAAATGGAACCAAAAAGAGTTCTCCTATGGGGACAGCCGAAGAACCCCTAGTGGAACTATTTTTTCTAAGACTTTACACAGAGGCGTTGAGAGGAAAGAGCTAAGAAGTTATGTCTCCATTTAAAAGAGAGCATGAATATGACTGTCTGAAATAGAACCCATTCCCTTTATAGGGCACTACTTTTGACCCCTGAAGGCCACTGGTCTAAAGTAGTGCCCTATTTGAGAAGCAGACTATGGCTCGTTTTCAAGAGGCCTGTCCAGTTAGTAAGTGTCAGTTGGATGAATCATGAATGTTTCTCTCCCTCTGTTTCTTCCAGGTAGGTTAAGATAAATATTGCACCGTTATACTGTAGCGTTCCACAGTACGGTTCCAGATTCCACATGGAGCAAACACAGTATTTTGATATAAAAGATTCAGATAAACATATTATATGATCACTTTATTGAGGTTTGATTGTTGTTGGTCTTTTCCAACATAAGTTGTTATTCTGGGTTGATTTGACCTTCCTAAAGCCACGTGGGAGAGAGATGATTGTTTACCTAGTATGGATAACAGAACACCGAGGACGAGTGGTTGACTATTGGTGATGAAGAGGGGTTTGTGTGACTATCAGTCATACATAGTTAGGGGTTGGTTAATGTTGAGTTAAAGACGTTGTTTTATTGGTCTGCGTCTCACTTTGGTAAGGCAGTAGTAGAACGTTGTACCCATCAGGTTTAAACAAGTCTGTAATACATTTAAATACTTCAGTAATACCCCAAATCATGATTTAGTCAATCATGCACAGAATCAGAAGACTGACTGGTGGAAGTATAGACCACTTTTTGGCAAAGTCGTCTGTCCTTATCGCGTTTATATGTGAAAGAACCATTCCCAAAACACAACAAAAGTATTTTTTTGTGATATTAGTAGTGGCACTACTGTTAAATGTAGTATTTTAAGAAGAACAGCACTATTTATGGTCATTAAAATGAACTAGAATGTGTATTGTGCATTATGGTAGCTTTGGAGGCAGCCATCTTGTTTTGTATCAATTTCCTCATGCTCAGAGACAGTCACTCACTTCATGTGAGGGGTTCGACTAGTTTTTGGGGAGTTGTTGAGTGGACTTGCCCAAATCCGAACCCCCTTTTCTCCTTTGAATGACAAGTCTGCATGGTCTCACCAACAGACATCTCCACCCATTCCCTCTATTCTTATTTTCTATAAAAAGATAAACAATTCTATTACTTTATTTTTCATTTCTTGTTTTATTCTTTCATTTAAACCAATTTTTAAAGAGAAAGAATACAATAAATAAAAATCTGAATATTCAATCACTTTTTCTACTTCTATTTTCAAAATAACTGAAAAAACTAAATAAAAAGTTGATTTGTATATAAGTGATGTACAGTTTGTATCTGTTAATGTCAGTCTGTCTTTGGTGACAGAGTCTGTCTTGCTTATAACGCACGCTACGAGTAAATAAAACATGAAAAATATATTTAGACTGTACGGTCCTTCAAAGCAAGTTTTAAATTAATCTGATGTATATTCCTGTAACATTGCATTTTTATCTGAGGAATTATGTTATTAAAAAATTGCTAATAAATTTCATTTCCTACAGCTCCTTTTTGGATTCTCTATCTATTCTAGAGATTTGGGAGGCATCACAAAGCAGAAGCGTAAATCCAATACTTTGCATAAGTATAGCCAACATTTTAAAGCACCTATTTTCTGAATGGTTCCCCCAAAAAGTGTATTCCACCTGTGGTTAGGATGACCTTTCTGTTGTCAGTGGGAGAATTTAGAACACTGCATCCCTGTTCCAGTGATTCTGTTCCATTCTGGAATTTCCAGGAGAGGATGACAACATATCCTGTAGATAAACTCAGCTCTGCCGATGCCACGGTCTGAAATGGCACTGGGATGACTGACCGGGACAACATATCCTGTAGATAAACTCAGCTCTGCCGATGCCACGGTCTGAAATGGCACTGGGATGACTGACCGGGACAACATATCCTGTAGATAAACTCAGCTCTGCCGATGCCACGGTCTGAAATGGCACTGGGATGACTGACCGGGACAACATATCCTGTAGATAAACTCAGCTCTGCCGATGCCACGGTCTGAAATGGCACTGGGAATGACTGACCGGGACAACATATCCTGTAGATAAACTCAGCTCTGCCGATGCCACGGTCCGAAATGGCACTGGGATGACTGACCGGGACAACATATCCTGTAGATAAACTCAGCTCTGCCGATGCCACGGTCCGAAATGGCACTGGGATGACTGACCGGGACAACATATCCTGTAGATAAACTCAGCTCTGCCGATGCCACGGTCTGAAATGGCACTGGGAATGACTGACCGGGACAACATATCCTGTAGATAAACTCAGCTCTGCCGATGCCACGGTCCGAAATGGCACTGGGATGACTGACCGGGACAACATATCCTGTAGATAAACTCAGCTCTGCCGATGCCACGGTCTGAAATGGCACTGGGAATGACTGACCTGCTGCCAGGTATAACACACACACGTACATGTAGTCACTGTTGTGTTAGTAGGACATAAAGTCCTTGGCCACTGGGTGCAACAGTTACAGGCTCCAAAACTGGCCCCACATTGTATAATCAGTTAAAAGATCTTTATATAAGCCTTGAACACAAACATTTTCCTTGAGGTACAGTATTAATCCAGAGCTCCAGCTTGGGGCTATGCAGGCACTGGGGACTCTGTGGCTCTGGGGTTAAACCATTGCCCTGAAACCCAGAGGTTGACAGTATAAATCTTAGCTCTTGTACTTTTGCATACAACTCTGCATCTCTCAATGTCAAATCTACAACGAGAAGCACTCAAAAGTGTTAGTCTGTGGCTCTGGGGTTGAACTCCTGCCTTGCACCACAGATGATGTGTTCAAACCTCAACTCTTACACTTCAGTGTGGATTTCTGGGGTTGAACTCCTGCCTTGCACCACAGATGATGTGTTCAAACCTCAACTCTTACACTTCAGTGTGGATTTCTGAGGTTGAACCCCTGCCTTGCACCACATATGATGTGTTCAAACCTCAACTCTTACACTTCAGTGTGGATTTCTGCAACTCTCAATGTCAAAAACACAATGAAAAGAGATCTGAGTGTGAAGGGGACAGAGTGGGAAGGGGTCTGAGTGTGAAGGGTCTGAGGCTCTGGTGTAAAGATCTCACCCCATATGTTCAGGGTTGCAGGTTCTGTCACAGCTCTGAATCAGGATGAGATGGGACCATGAACTCTGCTGCAGAAAGAGTCAAGGCCACTAGGAGTGGTTGCCACGCCAACATGATCAGAGACCAGTGGTGTGTTGGCTGGAAGGGGGCGGTTACATCCTTGTGTTCCTGAACTGTAACCTGATGTGTTTATGGAAGAAAACTGTTTCTAAATAGAGGATATTCTCTATAACCACTGCTGTTCACAGGAGGGACCCCAAGTATTCACCCCCATGAGTTCTGTCTTTCAACTATCAGCCCAACCAAACTCATGGGCTCTGTCTTGGTTTGAACCAACAACCCTGTGAATCAGGGGTGAGATCCTTCAGCCACAGGATATTCACACCTCTTTGTATGTTTGACGTTGAGAGTTGTACAAAAGACAAGTAGTGAACACATAACCTAAGGTTTGTCAACCCATCTGGGAAGATCTGGCGCAACAGAGAATTAAAGGCACTGTTCCCGTGTTCTCGGGAGACTGCATTCATGGTTAAACGCTGCATCTGTCACCGTAAATTCATAAATTCCCATTTAAAATGACGCTACAATACAGATCTTACGCGATATGGTTTGAATCCAGTCATTTAACGTTAAATAAAAACATATAACTCCAATCTAAAGTGGTCAGTATTGCAGAACCAAGTGTTGAAGTTGAGGAATGACTCTGGCCCTACCTAATGACCTAAGAGTGTCCCCCTCTCACAAGACAAGTCTGTACATCAGAGAGCAGAGTTTTAATGACAGCTGTAACACAGAGGAGGGTGAAATCCCCACAGACAACAGCGTGTTTCCAGACCTACTAAAACAGTATTGTAACATCCAAGTACATACAGTATATTACACAGCATATAGTAGTACACATGAACTGTTCAGCATTCGATGACTCCAGAAGATTTGGTTACATAATTCTACAAAATGTGATTGGTGATTGTGCTGGACTATGAAGCCATACAATTGTAGTTGTGCACAGAAACAATGTGCAAGTTGGAGCAGAATGACGTGTATTGTGTCCAGTGTGTAAAACATACACATTCATCACTTTGACACGACTGATGACACTGCAGCTATACGATAACACATCAGCAAAACATTTTCAGAAATGTTTCTTGTTGACAGTTCTGGCGTCAGACATTTGGCATAGAAAAACAATCATTGGATAAATGGACAGGGTGTTAATTTCATAGTGGCCATCATTCAACTCTCTAGTACACCACCAACTAGACTGCTGACGATGAGAGCTGATCCATTGGTTCAGCTGTATGCTTTAAGCCACAGTGCTGTTTCGTCTTCTCCAGCTTGTGGGAGGGGCTTAGGCACCATTTTGGTCCAATCATTCAAAGACTTCCTGGTCTGCATTCAGCACTCTGGATTCTCCATGGTTCAGGACAAAGAAGTGCTCCACATTCAACCCATTCTTCTCCATGGCCTCCCTGAGTCTCACTGGAGGCTCTAAGTAATACTGAGAGAGACACATAGACAGAGACACAGACAGTCATCTATTATCTACACTACCGGTCAAACGTTTTAGAACACCTACTCATTCAAGGGTTTTTCTTTATTTTTGCTATTTTCTACATGGTAGAATAATAGTGAAGACATCAAAACTATGAAATAACACATATGGAATCATGTAGTAACCAAAAATATAATATTAAATATTTTATATTTGAGATTATTCAAATAGCCACCCTTTGCCTTGATGACAGCTTTGCACACTCTTGGGATTCTCTCAACCAGCTTCATGAGGTAGTCACCTGGAATGCATTTCAATTAACAGGTGGGACTTCTTAAAAGTTAATTTGTGGAATTTATTTCCTTTTTAATGCGTTTGAGCCAATCAGTTGTGTTGTGACAAGGTAGGGGGGTATACAGAAGATTTGGTATTTGGTAAAAGACCAAGTCCATATTATGGCAAAAACAGCTCAAATAAGCAAAGAGAAACAACAGTCCATCATTACTTTAAGACATGAAGGTCAGTCAATATGGAACATTTCAAGAAATGTTAAAGTTTCTTCAAGTGCATACGCAAAAACCATCAAGCGCTATGAAACTGGCTCTCATGAGGACCGTCACAGGAATGGAAGATCCAGAGTTACCTCTGCTGCAGAGGATAAGTTCACTAGAGTTACCAGTCTCAGAAATTGCAGCCCAAATAAATTCGTCACAGAGTTCAAGTAACAGACACATCTCAACATCAACTGTTAATAACCTGTTGGGGCTAGGGGGCAGTATTTGCACGGCCGGATAAAAAAAACGTACCCGATTTAAACTGGTTACTACTCTTGCCCAGAAACGAGAATATGCATATAATTAGTAGATTTGGATAGAAAACACTTTAAAGTTTCTAAAACTGTTTGAATGGTGTCTGTGAGTATAACAGAACTCATATGGCAGGCCAAAACCTGAGAAGATTCCATACAGGAAGTGCCCTGTCTGACAATTTGTTGTCCTTCTGTTGCATCTCTATCAAAAATACAGCATCTGTGCTGTAACGTGACATTTTCTAAGGCTTCCATTGGCTCTCAGAAGGCGCCAGAAAGTGGAATGGGGTGTCTGCTGTCTCTGGGCGAAGAACAGCAGGAGAGTTTGTAAGTGGTCAGCCTGGGGACAGTGAGGCTGAGATGCGCGTTCACGAGACTACTCCATTTTTTTCTTTCAGCCTTTGAATGAATACAACGTTGCCCGGTTGGAATATTATTGCTATTTTACGAGAAATTGCATAAAAATTGATTTTAAACAGCGTTTGACATGCTTCTAAGTACGGTAATGGAATATTTTGCTTTTTTTTTTTGTCACAAAATGCGCTCGCGCGTCACCCTTCGGATAGTGACCTGAACGCACGAACAAAACGGAGCTATTTGAATATAACTATGGATTATTTGGAACCAAAACAGTTGTTGTTGAAGTAGAAGTCCTGGGAGTGCATTCTGACGAAGAACAGCAAAGGTAATCAAATTTTTCTAATAGTGATTCTGAGTTTAGTGAGCACCAAACTTGGTGGGTGTCAAAATAGTTAGCCGTGATGGCCGAGCTATGTACTCAGAATATTGCAAAATGTGCTTTCGCCAAAAAGCTATTTGAAAATCTGACACCGCGATTGCATAAAGGAGTTCTGTATCTATAATTCTTAAATTATTTTATGTTTTTTGTGAACGTTTATCATAAATTCACTGGAAGTTTTCGGTGGGTATGCTAGTTCTGAACATCACATGCTAATGTAAAAAGCAGTTTTTTGATATAAATATGAACTTGATTGAACAAAACATGCATGTATTGTATAACATAATGTCCTAGGAGTGTCATCTGATGAAGATCATCAAAGGTTAGTGCTGCATTTAGCTGTGGTTTTGGTTTTTGTGACATATATGCTTGCTTTGAAAATGGCTGTGTGATTATTTTTGGCAGGGTACTCTCCTGACAATCTAATGTTTTGCTTTCGCTGTAAAGCCTTTTTGAAATCGGACAATGTGGTTAAATTAACGAGAGTCTTGTCTTTAAAATGGTGTAAAATAGTCATATGTTTGAGAAATTGAAGTTATAGCATTTTTGAGGTATTTGTATTTCGCGCCACGCGATTCCACTGGCTGTTGACTAGGGTGGGACGCTCACCCAGACAGGTTAAGAAGAGACTGTGTGAATCAGGCCTTCATGGTTGAATAGCTGCAAAGAAACCACTACTAAAGGACACCAATAAGAAGAACGAGCAATGGACATTAGACCTGAGGAAATTTGTCCTTTGGTCTGGAGTCCAAATTGGAGATTTTTGGTTCCAACCGCCGTGTCTTTGTGAGACGTGGAGTAGGTGAACGGATGATCTCCGCATGTGTATTTCCCACCATGAAGCATGGAGGAGGAGGTGTTATAGTGTGAGGGTGCTTTGCTGGTGACACTGTCTGTGATTTATTTAGAATTCAAGGCACACTTAACCATGATGGCTACCACAGCATTCTGCAGTGATACGCTATCCCATCTGGTTTAGACTTAGTGGGACTATCATTTGTTTTTCAACAGGACAATGACCCAACACACCTCCAGGCTGTGTAAGGGCTATTTTACCAAGAAGGAGAGTGCTGCATCAGATGACCTGGCCTCCACAATCCCTCGACCTCAACCAAACTGAGATGGTTTGGGATGAGTTGGACCGCAGAGTGAAGGAAAAGCAGCCAACAAGTGCTCAGCATATGTGTGAACTCCTTCAAGACTGTTGGAAAATAACTCCAGGTGAAGCTGGTTGAGAGAATGCCAAGAGTGTGCATAGCTGTCAGCAAGGCAAAGGGTGGCTACTTTAAAGAATCTCAAATATAAAATATATTTTGATTTGTTTAACACTTTTTTGGTTACTACATGATTCCATATGTGTTACTTCATAGTTTTGAAGTCTTCACAATTATTTTACAATGTAGAAAATAGTAAAAATAAAGAATAACCCTTGAATGAGTAGGTGTTCTAAAACGTTTGACCGGTAGTGTATTTCACTTGCTTGATAGCGAGATACTCCAGGGTTTAGGAGTGGACAGTACATGTCAGGCTAGAGAGGCTTTTTGAGCTGCCTCCCTAAGCAGAAACGTCAGACAGACAAAAGGTTCTCTCTCAAAGCCTGCCAACAGGACGACTGCTGCCGGGAACCAAACTACTTGTTTCAACATCACAGAGGCGATGTGTATGAACTAAATAAAGTAATCAAAGACTTTACTTGGACTCCATAAACAAGTAAACTCGTATGTCCCTGTGTGTTGCTTTCTGCACGGATTTAAGAGAACGGTTCTACCAACAAAGCCATCTGCTAAGGCCAAAGCATCAGGGGAAAGTTGAACGATGTCACAGATAATCAACGGTTCTTCTAATGCAAACACCAAACACATTCCTCTGCATTTCCCAACACGTGCCGATTTCAACTGAACGCAGCAGCAAGCGACCTAATATGAGTTTTCACATCTATTGTGGGACGCTGAACAATCCCACCTTTGTCTTTAGGCTGAATGGTTGAAGGGGTGTCTGACAGCGTGTTTGTTCTCATCACACAAAAGGACACAATGGAAAATATGTGTTTCTCTAAACTGAGTCTAAAAATGCAGAGGTCAGATCCGCGGTTGACGTGTTGTGACAGGGTTAATTTATTACCATGGACCTAACCTCAGTTTTAGTTCTCCTGACCTTCGGTCTCTAGTTTCAGCTGGGAGGCAGAGCAAATGTCTTCTTCCTGATCATTACATTCAGAGAATCCCATTGGATAGGCCATGCATCTCTGATGTGACATGACTTAGTATTAAGGCAAAAATAAAACCCACTTGGAGTGATGCTAACAACTGATAATTGACACCAAAACCCATTTTTACAGCAGGTACATACAGTATGCCTTATAAAAAGAGATCCAGTCGATCACCCATTCAGAACTGTTCATGCTCACCTCGTAAGCTAAAGCGAAGGTTCCCCAGTGAATAGCCAGGGAGTGTCTGGCCTGGATGTCTTTGTGGATCTCCACAGCCTCCTCCGGGTCCACATGCTGTCCACGCATTACATCTCTGAGGGAGGACAAACTTGGGTTTTCTGGGTTTGGCCTAATGAAGGCTTAACAAACTTAGGGAACTTCAGTTGACTGTAATAAATTCTAAGTGAATATACAGTTGACTTTAATAAATTCTAAGTGAATATACAGTTGAGGGGAATCTAATACTACAGTCCATGATCCAACCCTCTTTCTAGAATACTACTGGGTGTGCAGGCTTTTACTCCAACCCTGTTCTAAACCTGATTCAGTTCATCAAGGTCCTGATGAACAGCTGATTAGATAAAGCAGGTGTTAGGGCAGGATTGGAACAAAAACCTGCACTCCCAGTGGCTATCCAGGGGGAGGTATGGGCACCCTTGTACTAAAGCAATCACAGCTGGGCAGGACAGCTCTACACTAGTTTTATACCTGGGCAGGACAGCTCTACACTAGTTATATACCTGGGCAGGACAGCTCTAAACTAGTTTCATACCTGGGCAGGACAGCTCTACACTAGTTTCATACCTGGGCAGGACAGCTCTACACTAGTTTCATACCTGGGCAGGACAGCTCTACACTAGTTACATACCTGGGCAGGACAGCTCTACACTAGTTTCATACCTGGGCAGGACAGCTCTACACTAGTTACATACCTGGGCAGGACAGCTCTACACTAGTTTCATACCTGGGCAGGACAGCTCTACACTAGTTTCATACCTGGGCAGGACAGCTCTACACTAGTTTCATACCTGGGCAGGACAACTCTACACTAGTTTCATACCTGGGCAGGACAGCTCTACACTAGTTTCATACCTTCTGCAGGACAGCTCTACACTAGTTTCATACCTGGGCAGGACAGCTCTACACTAGTTTCATACCTGGGCAGGACAACTCTACACTAGTTTCATACCTGGGCAGGACAGCTCTACACTAGTTTCATACCTGGGCAGGACAGCTCTACACTAGTTTCATACCTGGGCAGGACAGCTCTACACTAGTTTCATACCTGGGCAGGACAGCTCTACACTAGTTTCATACCTGGGCAGGACAGCTCTACACTAGTTTCATACCTGGGCAGGACAGCTCTACACTAGTTTCATACCTGGGCAGGACAGGTGTACACTAGTTTCATACCTGGGCAGGTATGCGCCGATGGGTATGGCAGCCAGGTCGAATGGACCAAATCTCCTCCCTATCTCCTGGAAGGATGAGCAGTAGCCGGTGTCTCCAGCAAAGAAGAAGCGGTTGCAGGGCCCCAGGACAGACCAGCTACCCCACAGCACCTGGTTATCGTCCGTGGGGGTGCGCTTGCACCAGTGCTGCGCCGGTGTACACACAAACGTGACTTCATCGTGACCTGGCACACAGTTCTCCTCCCACCAGTCTAACTCTATCACATTCTCACACCCGCTCTTCTGCATCCAGTCCATGAGTCCCAACGGCACAAACCATCGGAGATCCCCACCGAACCGCTCGTTCAACTGGGTCACGGTGCCCGCGTCCAGGTGGTCGTAGTGGGAGTGGCTGATGACAACGGCGTCGATCCGGGGGAGTTGATCAACCGTACAAGGGGGACCCCGGTACCTCTTGGGGCCCATGAACTGGAAGGGAGATGCCCTCTGGCTGAAGATGGGGTCAGTGAGGATGACCAGGCCGTCCATCTCTACCAGGACTGATGCGTGGCCCAGCCAGGTCACCCTGAGACCAGACCCCACGGCGCCGTCTGCTGCCTCAGGGACACGGAGGAACCAAGGCTCCACTACTGGAAGCTCTTCGTCTAAGACCTGAGTAGCACAAGAACACAGACTTTAATATGGCTTGTTGGTATCAATTCATTCAGATTCATTCACCAGCTGAGACAGAGGAGGAGGAGGAGGGTAAGAAAGGCTCCATCACTGGAAGCTCTTCCTCTTTTCAACATTTCACTACTGCTTCGGTCACCAAACAAAATAACCAATAAAAAAAAAACGCTCATTTTTGTTTTTCCGTTTGGATATGACACTGGTTGTATGATTTGTTTGAGGTTCATTTGATGAAGTTATATCAGCATAACAATTCAAAACACAGATGATTAAACACTTTAATACATCTTTCCTCTTTATCAGAAAGATGATTGGAAATAGAGTCGAGTCGACGTTTCATTTTCCTTTAAACTATTAGGCCCTTCCTTCCTGACCACTACATGTCTAGAAAACAGAGCCAGTGTCTGAGTCGTGAGGTGAGATTGATTTACAGCCATCTAAAAATACCCTGGGTTGTTACCAGAGCACAGTGTTGATGGAATGGGAGGCCTCCTCCAGAACGAACAGCTAACCTAACTGTGGACATGAGGCGCAGCCTTACAAATCACAGTTGATAAACTCTGACGTGCTCAGGAGATATTTAATGACAGACCTCAGGAGTCAGGACAGACAGAACAAGCTCAGTCAGGACAGGAGGTAATTGTTGGGTGTGAACTGTGTACAGTAAAAACGGATTATTCAACCTGTGGAGTTGGAGTACAGGTCTAGGCATATGTGTAATAAGTTCCTTATAATAAAGAGTGGACAGTTTGACTGACAATGAACCTTATCAGGTGTGGTGGTCTCCATCAGAGTTGGGTTTGTTTTGCAAAGCGTTTTGACAACGGCTGTGGGTGCTAGAAATGGCAGCTGAAATGAGTGAGAAAGACCTATTATATACGTCCAACGTCAGAATGTGTCTCACCTCTTTAGAGCTGGGTACATTACTGTGGTTCTTCTCCAGCAGGAAGAAGCGCAGCAGGGTGGACCAGGAAGGGAACTTCCACGTGGACCAGGGGTTAGTAAAGCGGCCATGTTTGTCCCGGCTCGACCCAGTCACCTCCTCCTCCAACCGGTAATCCAGACGGAAGCTCTTCCTGGAGGACCTGGAGGAGCTGCTCTTCCTGGAGGAGTCAATCAATCAAACGTTTTTACTGCCTATTGTGTCCAGACAGGAAATTTGGTGTGCAAACATACATATATATATACACACACACACACACACACACACACACACACACACACACACACACACACACACACACACACACACACACACACACAAAGAGTCGATACAGTTAGAAACAGATGATCACAAAAGATAAAGACAAAAAAACACAGAAATATTATTCTGCAACTTCAGGAGCTGGATGGCATTAAGGTGCATGTAAAAACTGCAAAGATGTTCATTGTCTATACCTACCGAGGCCCTGCCTCCTGCAGGGTGGAGGTGGGAGGGTCACGGGGCCGGACCACGGCTGGGGAACCCTCCTCCGTCCCTGGGGAATCTCCAGGAGAGACACCCCTCTCCTCCATCAACACCTGGTTCTCATCCACCTCTCCTCCTGCTCCTCCGCTCTCCTCCATGGGGGGACAGTGTTGGGCTCCTGGTCTATAGGAAGGTTAATAAAACAAGAAATACAAATAAAAGCTTACAAATATGCTGGGGGGGAACACACAGATATTAATTCAGGAAGAAAAGCCTGCACACAGTACAGTTAGTGTCTATTTCTGTGGTTTGTCCCTGGATGGCCGACAGCGTCTTGTGAAATCCCAGATGTGAAAGCATGTTTATTGTGACACGGTGTAACCCTGTGCAACAGTTCCAAAACAATCCTCCTCAACAGCCATCACCAGGCCGACAGCCATCACCAGGCCGACAGCCATCACCAGGCCGACAGCCATCACCAGGCCGACTGTATGTGAGATGTCAGCAACATGACTTTCACTGGCACCTATAGTATAACGTGGTCAACAACATTACTTTTTACTGCTTCCTACTTTGAATAAAGACACAGTGTCCGTCAAGACTAGCACACAGTGGACCGCACCTTTACTATACAACTGCCTGAGTCCATTGTTTCAGCTGTATCTTATCTCTGGACAGGTGGAAAGGCATCAGCTCAGTCAAATGAAGAGGAAGTTACTGGCCTGCCAAATGCTAACTGACACATACACAAGACAGCAGACAAGTCTGGATTGTCCAGGTGAAAGATATGATCCCTTATTGTATGTCACTTGTTAAATCCACTTCAGTCAGTGTAGATGAAGGGGAGGAGACGGGTTAAAGGAGTTTTAAGCCTTGAGACATGGATTGTGTATGTGTGCCATTCAGAGGGTGAATACAAAATATTGAAGTGCCTTTGAACGGGGTATGGTAGTAGGTGCCAGGTGCACCGGTTTGTGTCAAGAACTGCAACGCTGCTGGGTTTTTCCACGCTCAACAGTATTTCCATGTGTATGAAGAATGGTCCACCACCAAAAGAACATCCAGCCAACTTCACACAGCTGTGAGAAGCATTGGAGTCAACGTGGGCCAGCATCCCTGTGGAACGCTTTCGACACCGAGTCCTTAACCCGACGAGTTGAGGCTGGTCTGAGGGGGGGGGGGGGGGACTCAATATGTCTGGTATAATCAGTGTATATGTGCCTCCTGCCAATCCATCTCTCTGAGCTACTGAATGGGCCCTCCATGGGGCCTTCACTGCTACCAGGAACTATGAAGCCTACAATACACGATTGTACAGGTGAACGATGTCATTTACAAAATAGCCTCCAACACTCTACTCAGCAAATTGGATGTAATCTATCACAGTGCCATCCGTTTTGTCACCAAAGCCCCATACACTACCCACCACTGCGACCTGTATGCTCTCGTTGGCTGGCCCTCGCTACATTTTCGCCAAACCCACTGGCTCCAGGTCATCTACAAGTCTCTGCTAGGTAAAGCCCCGCCTTATCTCAGCTCACTGGTCTCCATAGCAACACGCTCCAGCAGGTATATTTCACTGGTCATCCCCAAAGCTAACACCTACTTTGGCCACCTTTCCTTCCAGATCTCTGCTGCCAATGACTGGAACAAATTGCAAAAATCACAAGCTGGAGACTTATCTTCCTCACTAACTTTAAGCATCAGCTGTCAGAGTAGCTTACTGATCACTGTACCTGTACACAGCCCATCTGTTAATAACCCACCCAACCACCTCATCCCCATATTGTTATTTTTTTTGCTGTTTTGCACCCCAGTATCTCTTCTTGCACATCATCATCTGCACATCTGTCACTCCAGTGTTAATGCTAAATTGTAATTTTTTTGCTACTATCGCCTATTTATTGCCTTACATCCCTAAACGTACTACATTTGCACACACTGTACATAGATTTTTCTATTGTGTTATTGACTGTACGTTTGTTCATCCAATGTGTAACTCTGTGTTGTCTTTGTCGCGTTGCTTTGATTTGCTTTATCTTGGCCAGGTCTCAGTTGTAAATGAGAACTTGTTCTCAACTGGCCGACCTGGTTAAATAAAGGTGAAATAAAGGTGAAATAGCCCCATTCCTGTGTCAACCCTGTTCACAGTCGTTTCTGTTTGAAGGTGTAAATACAGACTGAAGAGGCTACTGTATAGCTGTCACCTAGGCCCTATAGTGACACATGTAGAGTGGAAGCGCTGTGTAGTTGTCCACTAGTCCTATTTACCGAGTCCCCTTACAACGTGCGCACTCTATACATTTCACGTTGCCTACAGTGGAGCTCTGTTGCACGTATTGGCCTATTGAATGGCTTGAATGGACCCATAATAAACCACCAGAGAAGTACAACAAATGTTTCTTTGTTGATCCGACCAAGAACAAAACAAACGGATCACTAGAAAGAATTGCTGCTATATATCGAGAAGATTTATCGCGATAATAAAAACAGACAGGGTTCTTTCTATTGACGAACCTAAAAGAGAGAAGGAGGAATGTGGTGAACTAAGCGGAACAACAGAGACAATCGATCATTCGCAGCTTGAACGGTCAGCCAACGTCACAGTCACAACAACGCAGTCAATAAAATACTACCTGAAAACGTCTAGAATAAGTCAAGGGCGACTTGTAAATCCGTCAGTGGCGCGACATTTCTTCTGATATTGTTACAGCGAGATATCCGCAGAACTGTGTGGGAAAAGTGCCCAGCAAGTACGGCCAATGTTCCACAACGCACTGGTACGAGCCTACCAGGCAAGGCTTCTGACGTCGGTGAAAAACCTTACCATGTGACGAAATTACAGCAGCCTAGCCTATTAAAATCCTCCTCTTTTCGATGCAAGAAACTACGTGCCGAAACTGCCCATTCATTTGCAATTGCAATGAAAATATGATTATGAAATACGTCTAAAAATAGCTTAAAACATTATTTGGCGGAATATCTCAACTAGACCGTTGGTCAATGGTGCACGTATTAATCCTATAATAATGCACTTACAGACTGGAGATCTTTACCCAAGTGAGCGAAGACACCAACTAGCAGCTGAAAGCTCCAAACATAAATATTTATTGACAAGGCCCAAGTTGACAAGTTACAGTACAAAGTGAAGGTAACACGTCAGCACAACAGTGCACTGGGCGCGTTCAGCATGACGCAACGTTTTGGAACGTTCAGATAGCCTATTTCTATGTAAAAACAAACATGCGCCTGACATGTAGAATAAGGAATCACATCAGCTCTATTCCGGACATTTCTATCTGCGACGTTCGAGAACGTTTGGCAACCGAACATGGCCCTGTTTAGCCAATTGGACGTGTTTACGTAAGTGAGCCACAAGTGGATACATTGTAGCAAGTGAAGCCACCCGAGTAGAAGTACGGAGTAGTTCGTCTTCTGTTGAATGAGATGTGCACTTAAAAGAATACACATCGAAACCCTATTTAAAAGTTGTTTTGTACGCTGACAAATAATCACCTTGACAAAGTGCCCTTCGCTGTGTTCAGAGCACGTGCGGCTCGGTGAATACACCTGGAAAGTGGACTTTTCCAAACTCGTGGAGTGAAGATGCACTTGGAAGCAGCCATAGTCGGAATGCGTTACTTAGTTGACTTGGTCTAGTTGGCCTAACCATAATTGCTTAGATTACAATTCTAGAAACATCAAACTAGTAACGTTATTGTGTTTACAACAGGAACTCTTGACAGTTGGTGTACAGTAAATGAGCTACTTCCTTACTTCCTTGGTCACGCATTTAAAGCCATGTTGGTAAAATTAATTTAATAGTGCAATCAATATCAATTGGCATTAAAAACATAGATTTATTTTTTTAAGTTGCAAATATGTACGTCAGTGCCCTTTTACCAGGCAAATGCTATAATGCAAAGCTTAGATTTCTTTGTCAGAAGTCCAAACTCTTTCATATTGCAGCTTCTGGCAATGTAGCCCACACTGGTCATTCAAATGCCCCCTCCTTCTCTGTCTCCCCCCAACACTCTGGATTCTCCATGGTTCAGGACAAAGAAGTGCTCCACATTCAACCCATTCTTCTCCATGGCCTCCCTGAGTCTCACTGGAGGCTCTAAGTAATACTGAGAGAGAGAGAGAGGGATACAAAGGGAAATATGAACAGTATTAGCTGGGCACTTTCCTTTGCATTGGGTAAAAAAACGAGTTGAAAGAAGATTATAGAGAAAGAGAGAGAGCAGAAGAGTTGGAGATGGAGAGGATGAGAGGGGGGAGTTGGAGAGGGAGGAGAGAGAGGAGTTGGAGAGGATGGAGAGGGAGGAGTTGGAGAGGATGGAGAGGGAGGAGTTGAAGAGGGAGGAGAGGGAGGAGAGAGAGGAGTTGGAGAGGATGAGAGGGGGGAGTTGGAGAGGGAGGAGAGAGAGGAGTTGGAGAGGGAGGAGAGAGAGGAGTTGGAGAGGATGGAGAGGGAGGAGTTGGAGAGGATGAGAGGGAGGAGTTGGAGAGGGAGGAGAGAGAGGAGTTGGAGAGGATGGAGAGGGAGGAGTTGGAGAGGATGGAGAGGGAGGAGTTGAAGAGGGAGGAGAGAGAGGAGTTGGAGAGGATGGAGAGGGAGGAGTTGGAGAGGATGGAGAGAGAGGATGGAGAGGGAGGAGTTGAAGAGGGAGGAGAGAGAGGAGTTGGAGAGGATGGAGAGGGAGGAGTTGGAGAGGATGGAGAGGGAGGAGTTGGAGAGGATGGAGAGGGAGGAGTTGGAGAGGATGGAGAGGGAGGAGTTGGAGAGGATGGAGAGGGAGGAGTTGGAGAGGATGGAGAGGGAGGAGTTGGAGAGGATGGACAGAGAGGATGGAGAGGGAGGAGTTGAAGAGGGAGGAGAGAGAGGAGTTGGAGAGGATGGAGAGGGAGGAGTTGGAGAGGATGGAGAGAGAGGATGGAGAGGGAGGAGTTGAAGAGGGAGGAGATAGAGGAGATGGAGAGGATGATAGGGAGGAGATGAAGAGGGAGGAGAGAGGAGTGGAGAGAGAGGAGTTGGAAAGGGAGGAGATGGAGAGGGAGGAAACGGAGAGGGAGGAAATGGAGAGGGAGGAAACGGAGAGGGGGGAGATGGAGAGGGAGGAGATGGAGAGGGAGGAGATTGAGAGGGAGGAGATGGAGAGGGAGGAGATGGAGGAGATGGAGGAGAGGGAGGAGATGGAGAGGGGGGAGATGGAGTTAGAGGGGGGAGATGGAGTTGGAGGAGAGGGAGGAGATGGAGAGGGAGGAGATGGAGGAGATGGAGAGGGAGGAAACAGAGAGGGAGAGGGAGGAGATGGAGGAGATGGAGGAGAGGGAGGAGAGGGGGGAGATGATGGAGATGGAGGAGATGAATTTTGGAGGCCAACATATATTGTGGATGTAGGCTTATATAATGGCTGAATATATAGAATGCTCACCTCATGAGCTAATGCGAAGGTCCCCCAGTGAATAGCCAGGGAGTGTTTGGCCTTAACATCCTTATGAATCTCCACAGCCTCCTCTGGGTCCACATGCAGTGACTTCATTACGTCTCTAAAGAGAAATAACAATATATGAATGGATTGAATTTGGATCTGGATGATTAACAGTGTCCATCCATACCTGGGCAGGACAGCTCTACACTAGTTTCATACCTGGGCAGGACAGCTCTACACTAGTTACATACCTGGGCAGGACAGCTCTACACTAGTTACATACCTGGGCAGGACAGCTCTACACTAGTTACATACCTGGGCAGGACAGCTCTACACTAGTTTCATACCTGGGCAGGACAGCTCTACACTAGTTTCATACCTGGGCAGGACAGCTCTACACTAGTTTCATACCTGGGCAGGACAGCTCTACACTAGTTTCATACCTGGGCAGGACAGCTCTACACTAGTTTCATACCTGGGCAGGACAGCTCTACACTAGTTTCATACCTGGGCAGGACAGCTCTACATTAGTTTCATACCTGGGCAGGACAGCTCTACACTAGTTTCATACCTGGGCAGGTATGCACCGATGGGTATGGCAGCCAGGTCGAATGGACCAAATCTCCTCCCTATCTCCTGGAAGGACGAGCAGTAGCCGGTGTCTCCAGCAAAGAAGAAGCGGTTGCAGGGCCCCAGGACAGACCAGCTACCCCACAGCACCCTGTTATTCACATGAAACTGTTCACATTTAGGCCATTTTAGTGGATGCTCTTACCCAGAACGACTTACAGTCTGTGCTTTCAACGAAGGTAGGTAAGACAACCACATATCACAGTCATTGAAAGTAAAACTCTCCTCAATAAAGCAGCTATCTGTAAAGTAAGGAAAGCAACCTGTTATCGTCTGTTGGGGTGCGCTTGCACCAGTGCTGGGCTGGGGTGAATACGAACATCACTGTATCCTGGCTGACACCACTGGGGACAGGGCTGGGGACAGGGACAGAGACAGGGCTGGGGACAGGGACAGGGCTGGGGACAGCGACAGGGCTGGGGACAGGGACGGGGACAGCGACATGGCTGGGGACAGGGACGGGGACAGCGACAGGGCTGGGGACAGCGACAGGGCTGGGAACAGCGACAGGGCTGGGGACAGCGACAGGGCTGGGGACAGGGACACAGCTCTCCTCCCACCAGTCCAACTCTATCACGTTCTTACAGCCACAGCTCTGCATCCAGCCCTGGAGTCCCAGAGGGACAAACCAACGCAGCTCGGCGCCGAAGCGCTTATTGAGGCTGCTAACTGAACCTACGTCCAGGTGGTCGTAGTGTGTGTGGCTGATGAGCACAGCATCCACCTGGAAGAAGAACACTTTATTTATCAACTGGAAAAGTCCACGGAAATGTGTTTATCTTTTTTTAACTCTTGAGACACACACACACACACACACACACACACACACACACACACACACACACACACACACACACACACACACACACACACACACACACACCCTCAAGTGTTTGGAGGCACCTCACCTTGGGTAGTTGATCTACTGTACACGGCGGGCCCCTGAACCTCTTGGGCCCAATGAACTGGAAGGGAGATGCCCTCTGGCTGAAGATGGGGTCAGTGAGGATGACCAGGCCGTCCATCTCTACCAGGACTGATGCGTGGCCCAGCCAGGTCACCCTGAGACCAGACCCCACGGCTCTTGACACCTGTGTGTATATATATATATATATATATATATATATATATATATATATATATATATATACAGGACCAGTCAAAAGTCTGGACACACCTACTAATTCCAGGGGGTTTTCTTTATATTGACTATTCTCTACATTGTATAATAATAGTGAATACATCAAAACTATGAAATAACACATGGAATCATGTAGTAACCCCAAAAAAAGTGTTAAACATATCAAAATATATTTTACATTTGAAAGTCTTCAAAGTAGCCACCCTTTACCTTGATGACAGTTTTGCACATTCTTGGCATTCTCTCAACCAGCTTTTATGTTATATATGTATACGTTATATTATTGTTAAATTGTTCTATTGTTTTCATGGACCCCTGGGAACAGTATTGCAGACTAAAAGAGATCAACAAGAAACAACAACATGAAATCAAACCTCAGGGCTCTGGATGAAGTAAGGATCCAACAGGGGAAGTTCACAGTCTAACTCCTCAACACAGGGACACACAAACGCTTGGTAAGTAACAACAAATACCTGGCTGAAAAGGATTCAGCACACCTTTGATGAAAGCACTTCAACTCCTTGTCTGAGGTTGAAATTCATCTGATGTCTAAATAAATATCATTTCATGGGGTTGTCATGCATCATCTACTAGGATACATTTCTATGCAAATTGCTAATAGGATCTAGAATGAACAAGCAAAAACAAGGCAAAAAGCCAAGATGTTAAAGATGGGATTCGTACCTCTTTGGAGCGGGGTACGTTGCTGTGGTCCTTATCTAGTAGGTAGAACCGGAGCAGGGAGGCAGAGGAGGGGTAGTGCCATGTGGGCCAGGGGTTGGTGAAGCGACCGTTCTTCTCCCTCGTGGATCTGGTTAGGACTTCTCCCTTCTCCACATCTTGACCCTCCCGGCACGTCCCCCCTGTCCCCCGGTGGTCCAGGGATGGCGTGTTGGGTGGTCGTGGTTCCTCTCCTGTCCCCGGGGCTTCCCCCTGCTCTGCCATGGCCTCGTCCCTGTTCCTCTGGTCTGTGTAGGACACAACATCAAGTTCTGCAGTTGTTCTGGTGCTATATCTCTTGACAGAAGTTCTGTGAGTCAACTGGACAGATTTTTCAGACAGGTGCTGCATAAATGTAGAGCTGAAAACCCATACCAGGAAATTGGACCTATAAAGTAATTGTTCTACAGTGAGGGGGGAAAAAGTATTTGATCCTCGGCTGATTTTGTACGTTTGCCCACTGACAAAGAAATGATCAGTCTATAATTTTAATGGTAGGTTTATTTGAACAGTGAGAGACAGAATAACAACAAAAAAATCCAGAAAAACACGTGTCAAAATGTTATAAATTGATTTGCATTTTAATGAGCAGGGGATCAAATACTTTTTTCCCTCACTGTATAAAGTCATGCAAGATAGCAACAATAGAGGTCACTTAACCATTTGCTAGGCTGTAATATAATCTTGGCCAACAACTGTTTCTTATTGTTCCTGTAAACTTGCTACCAGTTTCCTTATAACTTAGGTAAGTCTCACCTTGTGTGAAAACTTTTTCCTGGAGTTCAAAGGGCAATTACTCATATCACCCAACCACAATGGATTGATTCACAGATGGTGTAAATATGATTAATTCATTTTGAAAACTTTAAATGGATTACAATAAATCAATTGATTTGAACATTGAACATGATTCAAGCTTCCCGTTATACCAATGATATATCAATACTAACATATGTGGTATTAGTAAGATATAACTATAGAAAACAACACTGAACCCCTCAAAATAAACACACATCTATGCATGTCTATAAAACCTTCTAATGCAGATATCAGATGTGTGCAACCTGACTGAATCATCTCTTACTTTATCCTGGTCCAATGAAGAGTTCTCTCCTGCACCTTATCCTGGTCCAATGAAGAGTTCTCTCCTGCACCTTATCCTGGTCCAGTGAAGAGTTCTCTCCTCACCTTATCCTGGTCCAATGAAGAGTTCTCTCACCTTATCCTGGTCCAATGAAGAGTTCTCTCCTGCACCTTATCCTGGTCCAGTGAAGAGTTCTCTCCTCACCTTATCCTGGTCCAATGAAGAGTTCTCTCCTGCACCTTATCCTGGTCCAGTGAAGAGGTCTCTCCTCACCTTATCCTGGTCCAATGAAGAGTTCTCTCACCTTATCCTGGTCCAATGAAGAGTTCTCTCACCTTATCCTGGTCCAATGAAGAGTTCTCTCACCTTATCCTGGCCCAATGCAGAGTTCTCTCCTCACCTTATCCTGGTCCAATGAAGAGTTCTCTCCTCACCTTATCCTGGTCCAATGAAGAGTTCTCTCACCTTATCCTGGTCCAATGAAGAGTTCTCTCACCTTATCCTGGTCCAATGAAGAGTTCTCTCCTGCACCTTATCCTGGTCCAGTGAAGAGGTCTCTCCTCACCTTATCCTGGTCCAATGAAGAGTTCTCTCACCTTATCCTGGTCCAATGAAGAGTTCTCTCACCTTATCCTGGTCCAATGAAGAGTTCTCTCACCTTATCCTGGTCCAATGAAGAGTTCTCTCACCTTATCCTGGTCCAATGAAGAGTTCTCTCACCTTATCCTGGCCCAATGCAGAGTTCTCTCCTCACCTTATCCTGGTCCAATGAAGAGTTCTCTCCTCACCTTATCCTGGTCCAATGAAGAGTTCTCTCACCTTATCCTGGTCCAATGAAGAGTTCTCTCACCTTATCCTGGTCCAGTGAAGAGGTCTCTCCTCACCTTATCCTGGTCCAATGAAGAGTTCTCTCACCTTATCCTGGTCCAATGAAGAGTTCTCTCCTCACCTTATCCTGGTCCAATGAAGAGTTCTCTCCTCACCTTATCCTGGTCCAATGCAGAGTTCTCTCACCTTATCCTGGTCCAATGAAGAGTTCTCTCCTGCAGGGATTAGAGACGAGCTAAGACTACCTCTTAACAATGTCCTCCTCATGTACGGTAAGACCAGCCAGTCCTGCGGGGCTCTCCCTAAAGCCTTTTGTTTCAGACAATTCTTCCTCATTGCACTTTATTACTCAGAATGAAGTCTGTCCATATAAATGATTTCCACACACTTATTGCGTCACTAGGTAGACAGTTGCACTGCATGTCCCTTCCATTACCACCAGGTGTCACTCTCCTTCAGTACAGTGTGTGAGGGCTCAAATACAAGATAAACCGAAGCAATAAGCCATCAATGATAATTATGACACAAATAGAAAAACAAACCAGCAGAGACAACACTTAGTTCCATTTTTTTATTTTTTATTTTGCCATGCTACAAAACATAGGGGGTTGTTGTCAGTGATGGAATATGTATGAACAATGTTGTAGACATCTAAATACACGGTATGGTTTTTCCTCTGGTCAAAATATACTAACATTCTGGTAAACACATATTTCCAGAACAGAAAAATGCAAATATCAAAATCGTCCCCCCCACCAATGTAAAGTCCATACAATATGAAGTTATTATGTTTCCCCCCCCCCCACCAATGTAAAGTCCATACAATATGAAATCATTATGTTTCCCCCCCCCCACCAATGTAAAGTCCATACAATATGAAGTCATTATGTTTCCCCCCCCACCAATGTAAAGTCCATACAATATGAAGTCATTATGTTTCCCCCCCACCAATGTAAAGTCCATACAATATGAAGTCATTATGTTCCCCCCCCCCCCACCAATGTAAAGTCCATACAATATGAAGTCATTATGTTCCCCCCCACCAATGTAAAGTCCATACAATATGAAGTCATTATGTTCCCCCCCACCAATGTAAAGTCCATACAATATGAAGTCATTATGTTTTAAACAGAAGACCCAATGGGCTCTCACTGGTTGAATCAACAAAATTACGTTCAACCAACGTGGAATAGATGTTGAATTGACGTCTGTGCCCAGTGAGTAATTAATTGTTTCACTCACTGCATAGTTCTTTATAGTGTCTAGTGGTCTGAGACCAAAACAGAGGAAATAAGGAATGTTTACATCGTAAATGGAACCAATGGAACCCATTCTAGAACTCTGGGAAAATCATCATATTCTAGAACTTCGGGAAAATCATCACATTCTAGAACTCCGGGAAAATCATCACATTCTAGAACTCTGGGAAAATCATCACATTCTAGAATTGAAAAAAGGAGTTTGGCAAATAATCAATTTTTTCCACTAACAGTTCCTTTCTTTAATAAACAATATCTATTAAACTACTTTTTGTACAATTCCTATAGTTTATGAACTCTTTTAAAATGTAGGTAGAAAAAAATATAATGCAAGTTAGAACACAATAATAATGATTTGTACAATATGATACAATGAGAGAACAGATAACAGAAGATGAAACGTTGGAACCCACAGTCCTCCTATGAAACATGGCTGACGGACAGCATCGTGTGGTAAACACTGTGCTTTTCTGTTTTCCTAGTTCACAACAACGTTTGGAAGGAAAATTCAGACTGAACTAAGACATTCAACAACAACCACCAGGGAGCCCTGTACAAACTGACTATTGTTTGCAGGGTGAGGGTCAATTCCCTCTCAGTTCTGTCAATACAGGAAGCAAAACTGAAATTCCAATTGACTTTCTGAATTGACTGAATAGTAAAGTAAATTGGACCCCAACCCTGATGGAAGGAACCTGGAACATGATGATGTCACACAGAATACCAACGGTATGATTTGGGTACTTTCAGTACAGCCAGCACGAACAAACACATTATTACAGCTTCATTGTGGCCATCATCATTTGGCATTTATAGATACACACCATCTGTCTGTACTTAGTAGTGGCTAAAGTGACTGTGGTACCAAGACGTCGACCCCGAGACACGGCTGAAGACTCCAGGCTTAGGGTCAATTCCATTCCGTCAATTCAGAAAGTAAACCAAATTCCAATTCCACATTTTCCTCATTGAAAAGCATTAAATAGAATTGGAATTTCAGTGTACTTCCTGAATTGACTGGGATTGAAATGGAATTGAGCCCAACCCTGGTAGCTTCAAATACCGACATGAATGTTGACTTGAACACCATTTCAGTTTATGATCAGCACTATAAAGGATTCGTACCAAGAGAGATTGGTGAGGAGGTCCGTCATTCAAAGAGACCTCGCTGTTTGGCACATCACCGCAAGCTAAACTTACACAGGCACTTGGAATAAAAGGTAGCCTGGGTACCAGTCTGTTTGTGGCGTCATGACAACGCCCTGTCACTCATTGTTTGGCCTGACAATGACAGCAAAGGAGTAGACAAGAGCACAGACTGATCTGGGACCAGGCTAGAAGTCAAGGTGTTTCACTCCTTCTTTAATTAGGTATCAAATGACCTCAGGAATAAAATAGTGTTA
>NW_021823258.1:1456780-1466780 GCF_901001165.1 Salmo trutta
CTGGCTGCGACACAGCCCGGGATCAAACCCGGATCTGTAGTGATGCCTCAAACACTGCGATGCAGTGCCTTAGACCGCTGCACCACTCAGGAGGTCCCCTTATAAAATACATTTGATTGATTGATTGATAATATGTGAGAGAAAGTAGGCCAAGTCAGTGCGTACCCTGTCCAGTCTGGCATCGTCGCCCGCTCTCGAAGGAGAAGAGGTTGGAGTCGTAACCGTAGCGACGCAGACAGAGGTAAGGCCACTTGACAGTGTCACGTTTCCTGGTGTGGAGGATAAGCTCCTCCTCTGTCAGCTCCATCAAGCCTGAGCCCAATCATTACCATCGTCATCCACATTTATCACCTTGAGAGAGAGACAGAGAGGGTGAGAGAAAGAGGGTGAGAGAGAGAGGGTGAGAGAGAAAGAGGGTGGGGGGAGAAGAGAATA
The DNA here is from genome assembly GCF_901001165.1 of Salmo trutta. Taxonomy (NCBI): domain Eukaryota; kingdom Metazoa; phylum Chordata; class Actinopteri; order Salmoniformes; family Salmonidae; genus Salmo; species Salmo trutta. The sequence goes on from NW_021823258.1 coordinate 1,457,216, forward strand.
GCGAGAGAGACAGAGACGAGAGGGTGAGAGAGAGAGGGTGAGAGAGAGAGGGTGAGAGAGAGAGGGTGAGAGAGCGTAAGAGACAGGTGTAGAGAGGAGAGAGTGTGAGAAGGGGGAGAAAGAGGCATGGAAGAGAGAGAGGGGGGCATAGAGAGAGAGAGAGGGGGGCATAGAGAGAGAGAGAGGGGGGCATAGAGAGAGAGAGGGGGCATAGAGAGAGAGAGAGAGAGAGGGGGGCATAGAGAGAGAGAGAGAGGGGGGCATAGAGAGAGAGAGGGGGGCATAGAGAGAGAGAGGGGGGGCATAGAGAGAGAGAGAGGGGCATAGAGAGAGAGAGAGAGAGGGGGCATAGAGAGAGAGAGGGGGCATAGAGAGAGAGAGAGAGAGGGGCATAGAGAGAGAGAGGGGGGGCATAGAGAGAGAGAGGGGGCATAAGAGAGAGAGAGAGAGAGGGGGGGGGGCATAGAGAGAGAGAGAGGGGGGCATAGAGAGAGAGAGAGGGGGGCATAGAGAGAGAGAGAGAGGGGGCATAGAGAGAGAGAGGGGGGCATAGAGAGAGAGAGAGAGGGGGCATAGAGAGAGAGAGGGGGGCATAGAGAGAGAGAGAGAGGGGGCATAGAGAGAGAGAGAGAGGGGGGCATAGAGAGAGAGAGAGGGGCATAGAGAGAGAGAGAGGGGGCATAGAGAGAGAGAGAGAGGGGGGCATAGAGAGAGAGAGAGAGGGGGCATAGAGAGAGAGAGAGGGGGCATAGAGAGAGAGAGGGGGGCATAGAGAGAGAGAGAGAGGGGGCATAGAGAGAGAGAGAGGGGGCAAGAGAAGAGAGAGAGGGGGGCATAGAGGATGAGAGGAGAGGGGGGCATAGAGAGAGAGAGAGGGGGGCATAGAGAGAGAGAGAGGGGGGCATAGAGAGAGAGAGAGGGGGGCATAGAGAGAGAGAGAGAGAGAGAGAGGGGGCATAGAGAGAGAGAGAGAGGGGCATAGAGATTGAGAGAGGGGGGATAGAGACGAGAGAGAGAGGGGGGATAGAGAGAGGAGAGAGAGGGGGCAATAGAGAGATATAGAGAGAGGGGGCATGAGATAGAGAGAGGGCATAGAGAGAGAGAGCGGGGCATTGAGAGAGAGAGAGGGGGGGCATAGAGAGAGAGAGAGGGGGGGCATAGAGAGAGAGAGAGAGAGAGGGGGCATAGAGAGAGAGAGGGCATAGAGAGAGAGAGAGAGAGAGGGGGCATAGAGAGAGACACACACACAGAACAGATGAGAAAACCATCAGTGAAACGAGTCTGTGATAAACATTGAGAAAATCTAGGTCTCAATTTGGGATGGATGTGACAAGACACTTAAAAGTCATATTACACTTTGTGAAGAAAGACCCTGATGTATCTATCCATGTGATCTCAGTTGACCCTCTACACTCCACACAGCCATGTACAGCACAGTGTTAGCAGTAGCACTAGCATCAGGTCTACAGCACAGTGTTAGCAGTAGCACTAGCATCAGGTCTACAGCACAGTGTTAGCAGTAGCACTAGCATCAGGTCTACAGCACAGTGTTAGCAGTAGCACTAGCATCAGGTCTACAGCACAGTGTTAGGAGTAGCACTAGCATCAGGTCTACAGCACAGTGTTAGCAGTAAGCACTAGCATCAGGTCTACAGCACAGTGTTAGCAGTAGCACTAGCATCAGGTCTACAGCACAGTGTTAGGAGTAGCACTAGCATCAGGTCTACAGCACAGTGTTAGCAGTAGCACTAGCATCAGGTCTACAGCACAGTGTTAGCAGTAGCACTAGCATCAGGTCGACAGCACAGTGTTAGCAGTAGCACTAGCATCAGGTCGACAGCACAGTGTTAGCAGTAGCACTAGCATCAGGTCTACAGCAGTGTTAGCAGTAGCACTAGCATCAGGTCTACAGCACAGTGTTAGCAGTAGCACTAGCATCAGGTCGACAGCACAGTGTTAGCAGTAGCACTAGCATCAGGTCGACAGCACAGTGTTAGCAGTAGCACTAGCATCAGGTCTACAGCAGTGTTAGCAGTAGCACTAGCATCAGGTCTACAGCACAGTGTTAGCAGTAGCACTAGCATCAGGTCTACAGGACAGTGTTAGCAGTAGCACTAGCATCAGGTCTACAGCACAGTGTTAGCAGTAGCACTAGCATCAGGTCTACAGCACAGTGTTAGCAGTAGCACTAGCATCAGGTCTAGACAAAAGCAGCTATGTCGCAGGCAGAGGGCCAGAGTCAGGCTGACTGGTTAATGATTTGACATATCAGAAACAACCAGACCAGTCATCTGTTGCTATATTACTGGTATCACATGACCCTACCTAGCTGGCCATTAAAGCCAAGCTGTGTCTGGTCTGACTAACAGTACAGTACCTGTCTGTACACATACTATACTGCAGACACAGTCTGTCTAGCTGTCCTTGTGGAAGCCCTGGATAGAACACTACCACCCTATAACCCGAGGTAGAAATGATCCTTTACCACAGGGAGGAGGAGGGAGGGACAGACAGAGAGAGGGGGGGGGGGAGAGACAGAAAGGTGGGGGAGAGAGACAGAGAGAGGAGGGGGAGGGAGAGACAGAGAGGAGGGGGAGGGAGAGACAGAGAGGAGGGGAGGGAGAGACAACAGAGAGGAGGGGAGGGAGAGACAGAGAGGAGGGGGAGGGAGGGAGAGACGGAAGGGGGAGACAGACAGAGACAGGCTATGTGCCCACTGCCCACAAAATGATGTGAAAACTGAGCTGCACTTCCTAACCTCCTGCCAAATGTATGACCATATTAGAGACACATATTTCCCTCAGATTACACAGATCCACAAAGAATTTGAAAACAAACACAATTTTGATAAACTCCCATATCTACTGGGTGAAATATCACAGTGTGACATCACAGCAGCAAGATGTGTGACCTGTTGCCACAAGAAAAGGTCAACCAGTGAAGAACAAACACCATTGTAAATACAACCCATATTTATGTTTATTTATTTTCCCTTTTGTACTTTAACAGAGGGAGGGAGGAGGCAGCGGGGAGGGAGGGAGGAGGCAGCGGGAGGGAGGGAGGAGGGCAGCGGGAGGGAGGGGGCAGAGGGAGGGAGGAGGCAGCGGGAGGGAGGAGGCAGCGGGAGGGAGGAGGCAGAGGGAGGAGGCAGCGAGAGGGAGGGGGCAGAGGGAGGGAGGGGGCAGAGGGAGGGAGGGGGCAGAGGGAGGGAGGGGGCAGCGGGAGAGAGGAGGCAGAGGGAGGGAGGAGGCAGAGGGAGGGAGGGGGCAGAGGGAGGGAGGGGGCAGAGGGAGGGAGGGGGCAGAGGGAGGGGAGGGGGGCAGAGGGAGGGAGGAGGCAGCGGGAGAGAGGAGGCAGAGGGAGGGAGGAGGCAGCGGGAGGGAGGAGGCAGCGGAAGAGAGAGTGACAGAGAGGAAAAAGAGAAGGGAACTCACCTTGAATTTGCTCTGATGCTTATCAGGGATGGAGTCTTTGTCAGGACAGCTACAGTAGCTTCCCATGGCTTGTTCAGAACACCATCTGATCTCTACAGGACAGAGGAGAGACAACACATTATCACTCAGACTGGAACGGCAACCTGGACAAGCTGACACTGACTAGCACTGGAACCTTTACCATCACATGGCTGCATTTCAGATCAAACAGATATCAAGACAAATTAACAGCATGGTACTTGCAATGCCAGGGTTGTAGGTTCGATTCCCATGGGGGACCAGTACGGGGAAAAGTAGGAAAATGTATGAACTCACTACTGTAAGTATTTTTTTTTTTTTTACACATTTGCCTTTGGATGATGCTGTACTTCCCCATAACGGCCAGCAGAGGGCAGGCTGTAGTAACGCCACCACACAAACTCCCTTCTATCCAGGATCTATCCACCAGTCTCTCTCCAGTCCCCTATATCTAACCACTACTAGTCGCTCTCTAGTCCCCTATATCTAACCACTACTAGTCTCTCTCTAGTCCCCTATATCTAACCACTACTAGTCCCCTATATCTAACCACTACTAGTCCCCTATATCTAACCACTACTAGTCCCCTATATCTAACCACTACTAGTCTCCCTCTAGTCCCCTATATCTAACCACTACTAGTCTCTCTCTAGTCCCCTATATCTAACCACTACTAGTCCCCTATATCTAACCACTACTAGTCTCTCTAGTCCCCTATATCTAACCACTACTAGTCTCCCTCTAGTCCCCTATATCTAACCACTACTAGTCCCCTATATCTAACCACTACTAGTCTCTCTAGTCCCCTATATCTAACCACTACTAGCCCCCTATATCTAACCACTACTAGTCTCTCTAGTCCCCTATATCTAACCACTACTAGTCTCTCTAGTCCCCTATATCTAACCACTACTAGTCTCTCTCTCGTCCCCTATATCTAACCACTACTAGTCCCCTATATCTAACCACTACTAGTCTCTCTCTAGTCCCCTATATCTAACCCACTATAGTCTCTCTCTAGTCCCCTATATCTAACCACTACTAGTCTCTCTCTAGTCCCCTATATCTAACCACTACTAGTCCCCTATATCTAACCACTACTAGTCTCTCTCTAGTCCCCTATATCTAACCACTACTAGTCTCCCTCTAGTCCCCTATATCTAACCACTACTAGTCCTCTATATCTAACCACTACTAGTCTCTCTCTAGTCCCCTATATCTAACCACTACTAGTCTCTCTGTAGTCCCCTATATCTAACTACTACTAGTCTCTCTAGTCCCCTATATCTAACCACTACTAGTCTCTCTAGTCCCCTATATCTAACCACTACTAGTCCCCTATATCTAACCACTACTAGTCTCTCTCTAGTCCCCTATATCTAACCACTACTAGTCTCTCTCTAGTCCCCTATATCTAACCACTACTAGTCTCTCTCTAGTCCCCTATATACTACTAGCCCTATATCTAACCACTACTAGTCTCTCTCTAGTCCCCTATATCTAACCACTACTAGTCTCTCTCTAGTCCCCTATATCTAACCACTACTAGTCCCCTATATCTAACCACTACTAGTCTCTCTCTAGTCCCCTATATCTAACCACTACTAGTCCCCTATATCTAACCACTACTAGTCTCTCTCTAGTCCCTATATCCAGTCCCAACTAGTTGCTGACATTGACATACAGCACACAGGCCTAACCTATATGCAGTATCCATCAATGTTCCAGGTGCCCTCCCCAGCGCTGGGTCCTGAGTCACACCTTCTCACCCTGTCCTCATCATGGCATGTCCTCATCATGGCATGTCCTCATCATGGCCTGTCCTCATCATGGTCCTCTCACATCAGCCTACAGAGGAGAGAGAGACAGAGATTCAATATTGGTATTAATGCTTTGTCATTCAAATGCACTCAACCACGCTACAGATGACAGTACATCAGAGAGGACTCCAACACACTACAGATGACAGTACATTAGTAGAGATGACTCCAACACACTACAGATGACAGTACATTAGTAGAGAGGACTCCAACACACTACAGATGACAGTACATTAGTAGAGATGACTCCAACACACTACAGATGACAGTACATTAGTAGAGAGGACTCCAACACACTACAGATGACAGTACATTAGTAGAGATGACTCCAACACACTACAGATGACAGTACATTAGTAGAGAGGACTCCAACACACTACAGATGACAGTACATTAGTAGAGAGGACTCCAACACACTACAGATGACAGTACATTAGTAGAGAGGACTCCAACACACTACAGATGACAGTACATTAGTAGAGATGACTCCAACACACTACAGATGACAGTACATTAGTAGAGATGACTCCAACACACTACAGATGACAGTACATTAGTAGAGAGGACTCCAACACACTACAGATGACAGTACATTAGTAAGAATGACTCCAAACACTATAAGATGACAGTACATTAGTAGGTAGGACTCCAACACACTACAGATGACAGTACATTAGTAGAGATGACTCCAACACACTACTAGATGACAGTACATTAGTAGAGATGACTCCAACACACTATAGATGACAGTACATTAGAGATGACTCCTAACACACTACAGATGACAGTACATTAGAGAGGACTCCAACACACTACAGATGACAGTACATTAGTAGAGATGACTCCAACACACTACAGATGACAGTACATTAGTAGAGATGACTCCAACACACTACAGATGACAGTACATTAGAGAGGACTCCAACACACTACAGATGACAGTACATTAGTAGAGAGGACTCAACACCTACAGATGACAGTACATTAGTAGAGATGACTCCACACACTACAGACGACAGTACATTAGTAGAGATGACTCCAACACACTACAGATGACAGTACATTAGTAGAGAGGACTCCAACACACTACAGATGACAGTACATTAGTAGAGAGACTCCTACCACACTACAGATGACAGTTACATTAGTAGAGATGACTCCAACACACTACAGATGACAGTACATTAGTAGAGATGACTCCAACACACTACAGATGACAGTACATTAGTAGAGAGGACTCCAACACACTACAGATGACAGTACATTAGTAGAGGACTCCAACACACTACAGATGACAGTACATTAGTAGAGAGGACTCCAACACACTACAGATGCAGTACATTAGTAGAGAGGACTCCAACACACTACAGATGACAGTACATTAGTAGAGAGGACTCCAACACACTACAGATGACAGTACATTAGTAGAGAGGACTCCAACACACTACAGATGACAGTACATTAGTAGAGAGGACTCCAACACACTACAGATGACAGTACATTAGTAGAGAGGACTCCAACACACTACAGATGACAGTACATTAGAGAGGACTCCAAACACTACAGATGACAGTACATTAGTAGAGAGGACTCCAACACACTACAGATGACAGTACATTAGTAGAGATGACTCCAACACACTACAGATGACAGTACATTAGTAGAGAGGACTCCAACACACTACAGATGACAGTACATTAGTAGAGAGGACTCCAACACACTACAGATGACAGTACATTAGTAGAGAGGACTCCAACACACTACAGATGACAGTACATTAGTAGAGAGGACTCCAACACACTACAGATGACAGTACATTAGTAGAGAGGACTCCAACACACTACAGATGACAGTACATTAGTAGAGAGGACTCCAACACACTACAGATGACAGTACATTAGTAGAGATGACTCCAACACACTACAGATGACAGTACATTAGTAGAGATGACTCCAACACACTACAGATGACAGTACATTAGTAGAGATGACTCCAACACACTACAGATGACAGTACATTAGTAGAGAGGACTCCAACACACTACAGATGACAGTACATCAGAGAGGACTCCAACACACTACAGATGACAGTACATTAGTAGAGAGGACTCCAACACACTACAGATGACAGTACATTAGTAGAGAGGACTCCAACACACTACAGATGACAGTACATCAGAGAGGACTCCAACACACTACAGATGACAGTACATTAGAGATGACTCCAACACACTACAGATGACAGTACATTAGTAGAGATGACTCCAACACACTACAGATGACAGTACATTAGTAGAGATGACTCCAACACACTACAGATGACAGTACATTAGTAGAGAGGACTCCAACACACTACAGATGACAGTACATTAGTAGAGATGACTCCAACACACTACAGATGACAGTACATTAGTAGAGATGACTCCAACACACTACAGATGACAGTACATTAGTAGAGAGGACTCCAACACACTACAGATGACAGTACATTAGTAGAGAGGACTCCAACACACTACAGATCAGGCTGAGAGTAGTGAGTAAAGCATGGATGCTGCAATTACTACAGTGCTTTACAAAGAGAGAGAGAGAGAGAGACAGAGAGACAGAGAGACAGAGACACACAGAGACACACAGAGAAAGAGAGAGAGACAGAGAGAGAGACACACAGAGACACACAGAGAGATGAAGTCCCCTCACAGAACCCTACTCTGTCTTGACACTGCGCTACATGCCAGGTAATAGAGAATAAAAGACAAGATGACAGTGAAGAGGAGGTGTGCTGCAGGTGAAAAGTGGAGGGTGGGGGCAATACAAATGAAGAAATATACAGACTGGGTGGACTATGGGGGCTGACTGACTGGCTGACTGACTGACTGACTGACTGGCTGACTGGCTGACACCTGAGCGACGGGTAGAGAGTATTAACCAGATAAATGGGGCGTCAAGATTGTGTGTGTGTGTGCATACGTGTGTGCTTGTGAGTGGTACGTGTGTATGGGTGCGTGTGTGTGTGTGTGTGTGTGTGTGTGTGTGTGTGTGTGTGTGTGTGTGTCACACCAGACTAATTAGATTGGGAGGCTCCAGGCTATATCTGCCTACTCAATCTTTCATAAAACAGAAAAGAATCTGCCTAAGGCGGACATTGTGTCTTCCTGCCATCCTTCAGCACTCTGAGGCAAACGCACAGAGAACCTCTAGCTCCATATTAGAACCTACACACGGACGGAGAACCTCTAGCTCCATATTAGAACCTACACACGGACGGAGAACCTCTAGCTCCATATTAGAACCTACACACGGACGGAGAACCTCTAGCTCCATATTAGAACCTACACACGGACGGAGAACCTCTAGCTCCATATTAGAACCTACACACGGACGGAGAACCTCTAGCTCCATATTAGAACCTACACACGGACGGAGAACCTCTAGCTCCATATTAGAACCTACACACGGACGGAGAACCTCTAGCTCCATATTAGAACCTACACACGGATGGAGAACCTCTAGCTCCATATTAGAACCTACACACGGACGGAGAACCTCTAGCTCCATATTAGAACCTACACACAGACGGAGAACCTCTAGCTCCATATTAGAACCTACACACGGAGAACCTCTAGCTCCATATTAGAACCTACATTTGAAAGGAACCTACTTTCAGAAATAGGTTGTAGAGGCAGTCTCTCTGCTTACAGAAAGGCCTCGGACACATTAGGGATTGATAATACATACACACAAAAAAATATCTAATTCGACACAACCCAACAATGGACAGTTAAAAATCTGTTTATTTGATATGATACAACAAGATGATTTAGGATTTGAAGATGCAATGATTTACTGGAACACAGTGAAATGAGTGACTAGCTCCATGATGCAGCCTAGCTCCGCCCAGCTATCCGGTAACCTGGTTCCATCAAGGTCTCAGGTTACCCAGCCTAGCTCCGCCCAGCTATCAGGTAACCCGGTTCCATCAAGGTCTCAGGTTACCCAGCCTAGCTCCGCCCAGCTATCAGCTAACCTGGTTCCATCAAGGTCTCAGGTTACCCAGCCTAGCTCCGCCCAGCTATCAGGTAACCCGGTTCCATCAAGGTCTCAGGTTACCCAGCCTAGCTCCGCCCAGCTATCAGGTAACCCGGTTCCATCAAGGTCTCAGGTTACCCAGCCTAGCTCCGCCCAGCTATCAGCTAACCTGGTTCCATCAAGGTCTCAGGTTACCCAGCCTAGCTCCGCCCAGCTTTCAGGTAACCCGGTTCCATCAAGGTCTGAGGTTACCCAGCCTAGCTCCGCC
>NW_021823258.1:1469280-1479490 GCF_901001165.1 Salmo trutta
TGTGTGTGTGTGTGTGTGTGTGTGTGTGTGTGTGTGTGTGTGTGTGTACAGAGAGGGTTAACTGGGTTGCCTGTCTGATCACTGACAATGATGTCAGCCTATAGGGAGGAGGTCAGTCACCTGGCAGTGTGGTGCCAGGATAACAACCTCAACAACAACCGTCCACACACACACACACACACACACACACACACACACACAGTTGTGAAGAGGACACGACAGGTCTCTTTCCCCCACCCCCAGGTGGTTGAAAAGATTTGGCATGGGCCCTCGGATCCTAAAAAAATTATACAGCTGCACCATTGAGAGCATCTTGACTGGTTGCATCACCGCTTGGTACGGCAACTGCAAGGCACCTGACCACAAGGTGGTACAGATGGTGGTGAGTATGGCCCAGTACATCACTGGGGCCGAGCTCCCTGCCATCCGTGACCTCTATACCAGGCGGTGTCAGAGGAAGGCCCAAAACATTTTCAAAGACTCCAGCCACCCAAGTCCTAGACTGTTCTCTCTGCTACCACACGGCACCGATGCACCAAGTCTGGAACCAACAGGACTCTGAACAGCTTCTATCCCCAAACCACAAGACTGCTAAACAAGACCGCTAAATAGCTAATCAAAACGGCTAAATAGCTAAACAAGACTGTTAAACAAGACCGCTAAATAGCTAATCAAAACGGCTAAATAGCTAAACAAGACTGTTAAACAAGACTGCTAAACAGCTAATCAAGTGGCTACCTGGACTTCCTGCACTGACCCTTTTTTACAATAACTCTCTTGCACACTGGACTCTACCCACATGCTCACACCCCAACACACACACTGGACTCTACCTACATGCTCACACCCCAACACACACACACTGGACTCTACCCACAATGCTCACACCCCAACACACCCACTGGACCTCTACCCACATGCTCACACTCCCAACACACACACTGGACTCTACCCACATGCTCACACCCCAACACCACACATGGACTCTACCCACATGCTCACACCCCAACACACACACACACACTGGACTCTACCTACATGCTCACACCCCAACACACACACTGGACTCTACCTACATGCTCACACCCCAACACACACACTGGACTCTACCCACATGCTCACACCCCAACACACACACTGGACTCTACCCACATGCTCACACCCCAACACACACACTGGACTCTACCCCACATGCTCACACCCCCCAACACAACACGGACTCTACCCACATGCTCACACCCCAAACACACACTGGACTCTACCTACATGCTCACACCCCAACACACACACTGGACTCTACCTACATGCTCACACCCCAACACACACACACTGGACTCTACCTACATGCTGCACACCCCAACACAACACACTGGACTCTACCCACATGCTCACACCCCCAACACACACACTGGACTCTACCCACATGCTCACACCCCAACACACACACTGGACTCTACCCACATGCTCACACCCCAACACACACACTGGACTCTACCCACATGCTCACACCCCAACACACACACTGGACTCTACCCACATGCTCACACCCCAACACACACACTGGACTCTACCTACATGCTCACACCCAACACACACACTGGACTCTACCTACATGCTCACACCCCAACACACACACTGGACTCTACCTACATGCTCACACCCCAACACACACACACACGCACACTGCCGCCACACACACACACACACAGCTGGTACCGTCTATTATCTATCCTGTTGCCTAGTCACTTCACCCCTACCTATATGTACATATCTACCTCAATTACCTCATACCCCAGCACATCAACTCAGTACTGGTACTTCCTGTATATAACCATGTTATTACCTCATACCCCAACACATTGACTCAGTACTGGTACTTCCTGTATATAGCCATGTTATTACCTCATACCCCAGCACATTGACTCAGTACTGGTACTTCCTGTATATAGCCATGTTATTACCTCATACCCCTCTACATCAACTCAGTACTGGTACTTCCTGTATATAGCCATGTTATTACCTCATACCCCATCACATTGACTCAGTACTGGTACTTCCTGTATATAGCCATGTTATTACCTCATACCCCAGCACATTGACTCAGTACTGGTACTTCCTGTATATAGTCATGTTATTACCTCATACCCCAACACATTGACTCAGTACTGGTACTTCCTGTATATAGTCATGTTATTACCTCATACCCCAACACATTGACTCAGTACTGGTACTTCCTGTATATAGTCATGTTATTACCTCATACCCCAACACATTGACTCAGTACTGGTACTTCCTGTATATAGTCATGTTATTACCTCATACCCCAACACATTGACTCAGTACTGGTACTTCCTGTATATAGTCATGTTATTACCTCATACCCCAGCACATTGACTCAGTACTGGTACTTCCTGTATATAGCCATGTTATTACCTCACACCCCAGCACATTGACTCAGTACTGGTACTTCCTGTATATAGCCATGTTATTACCTCATACCCCAGCACATTGACTCAGTACTGGTACTTCCTGTATATAGTCATGTTATTACCTCATACCCCAGCACATTGACTCAGTACTGGTACTTCCTGTATATAGTCATGTTATTACCTCATACCCCAGCACATGACTCAGTACTGGTACTTCCTGTATATAGCCATGTTACTACCTCATACCCCTCTACATCAACTCAGTACTGGTACTACTTCCTGTATATGTCATGTTATTACCTCATACCCCAGCACATTGACTCAGTACTGGTACTTCCTGTATATAGCCATGTTACTACCTCATACCCCAGCACATTGGCTCAGTACTGGTACTTCCTGTATATAGCCATGTTACTACCTCATACCCCTCTACATCAACTCAGTACTGGTACTTCCTGTATATAGCCATGTTATTACCTCATACCCCAGCACATTGACTCAGTACTGGTACTTCCTGTATATAGTCATGTTATTACCTCATACCCCAGCACATTGACTCAGTACTGGTACTTCCTGTATATAGTCATGTTATTACCTCATACCCCAGCACATTGACTCAGTACTGGTACTTCCTGTATATAGCCATGTTACTACCTCATACCCCTCTACATCAACTCAGTACTGGTACTTCCTGTATATAGCCATATTATTACCTCATACCCCTCTACATCAACTCAGTACTGGTACTTCCTGTATATAGTCATGTTACTACCTCATACCCCAACACATTGACTCAGTACTGGTACTTCCTGTATATAGTCATGTTACTACCTCATACCCCAGCACATTGACTCAGTACTGGTACTCCCTGTATATAGCCATGTTATTACCTCATACCCCAGCACATTGACTCAGTACTGGTACTTCCTGTATATAGTCATGTTATTACCTCATACCCCTGCACATCAACTCAGTACTGGTACTTCCTGTATATAGCCATGTTATTACCTCATACCCCAGCACATCAACTCAGTACTGGTACTTCCTGTATATAGCCATGTTATTACCTCATACCCCAGCACATTGACTCAGTACTGGTACTTCCTGTATATAGCCATGTTATTACCTCATACCCCAGCACATCGACTCAGTACTGGTACTTCCTGTATATAGCCATGTTATTACCTCATACCCCAGCACATCAACTCAGTACTGGTACTTCCTGTATATAGCCATGTTATTACCTCATATCCCAGCACATTGACTCAGTACTGGTACTTCCTGTATATAGCCATGTTATTACCTCATACCCCAGCACATTGACTCAGTACTGGTACTTCCTGTATATAGTCATATTATTTCTACTTGTTATTATTTGTTATTTTCTGTGTATTTATTCCCTGTGTCACCATTTCTATTTTTTATTTCTATTTTATCTTTAACTCTGCATTGTTGGAAAAGGACCCGTCAGTAAGCATTTCACTGTTAGTCTACAACCAGTTGTTTAGGAAGCATGTGACAAATACCATTTTCCCACAGTCTCCAAGCTACAGTACATACTTCCATAATGAATGTAGAGACACTGGCCATGCTAAGAGAAAGCACGCGTCATACAGCTACTTTATACTTCTCTGTCTATTCTCCTCCCTCCCCTGTCCTCTCTCATTCTCCATCTAGCTCTTTTCTCTCTCTGTCCCTCAGTCCCCTCACCTTCTCTTTCAATTTCCCTCTCTCTCTCCTTCCCTCTGGCCCTCCTTAGTCCTCTCTGTCCCTCCTTAGTCCTCTCTGTCCCTCCTTAGTCCTCTCTGTCCCTCCTTAGTCCTCTCTGTCCCTCCTCAGTCCCCTCACCTTCTCTTTCAATTTCCCTCTACTCTCTCCTTCCCGCTGGCCCTCCTTAGTCCTCTCTGTCCCTCCTTAGTCATCTCTGTCCCTCAGTCCCCTCACCTTCTCTTTCAATTTCTCTCTACTCTCTCCTTCCCTCAGTCCCCTCACCTTCTCTTTCAATTTCCCTCTCTCTCTCCTTCCCTCTGGCCCTCCTTAGTCCTCTCTGTCCCTCCTCAGTCCCCTCACCTTCTCTTTCAATTTCCCTCTACTCTCTCCTTCCCGCTGGCCCTCCTTAGTCCTCTCTGTCCCTCCTTAGTCATCTCTGTCCCTCAGTCCCCTCACCTTCTCTTTCAATTTCTCTCTACTCTCTCCTTCCCTCTGGCCCTCCTTAGTCCTCTCTCCTTCCCTCTGTCCCTCAGTCCCCTCACCTTCTCTTTCAATTTCTCTCTACTCTCTCCTTCCCTCTGTTCCTCCTTAGTCCTCTCTGTCCCTCCTTAGTCCTCTCTCCTTCTCTCTGTCCCTCCTTAGTCCTCTCTCCTTCTCTCTCTGTCCCTCCTTGGTCCTCTCTCATTCTCTCTGTCCCTCCTTGGTCCTCTCTCATTCTCTCTGTCCCTCCTTGTCCTCTCTCATTCTCTCCGTCCCTCCTTAGTCCTCTCTCCTTCTCTCCGTTCCTCCTTAGTCCTCTCTGTTCCTCCTTAGTCCTCTCTCCTTCTCTCTGTTCCTCCTTAGTCCTCTCTCATTCTCTCTGTTCCTCCTTAGTCCTCTCTCCTTCTCTCTGTTCCTCCTTAGTCCTCTCTCCTCCTCTCTGTTCCTCCTTAGTCCTCTCTCCTCCTCTCTCTACCCATCCTTAGTCCTCTCTCTGCCCATCCTTAGTCCTCTCTCCTTCCCTCCTTCCCTCCTGTCCTCTCTCCTTCCCTCCTTAGTCCTCTCTCCTTCCCTCCTTAGTCCTCTCTCCTTCCCTCCTTAGTCCTCTCTCCTTCCCTCCTTAGTCCTCTCGCCTTCCTTCTGTCCCTCCTTAGTCCTCTCTCCTCCTCTCTCTGTCCCTCCTTAGTCCTCTCTCCTCCTCTCTCTGTCCCTCCTTAGTCCTCTCTCCTTCTCTTTCCATTTCCCTCTCTACTTCTCTCTCTCTACCCCCCTCCCTTCCTCTCTTTCTCTAGAAAGAGATCAAACATAAACACCATGGTTATTCTCTCTGTCTGACACATGTGAACCATCTCTGGCCTCTGCTTTTTACCCAGCAAGGCAAGGACCTGACGGGTGGTGCTTTGTTCTGAGTTCTACTCTCCATGGGCAGAGGGGATGGATGGAGGAGACAGAACCACACACAGACAGAGAGACAGAGAGAACCACACACAGAGACAGAGAGAACTAAATGCAGACACCAAGAGGGAGAACTGTACAGAGACAGAGAGAGAGAGACCCACACACAGAGCCCCACACACAGAGACAGAGCCCCACACACAGAGACAGAGAGAACCACACACAGAGAGACAGAGAGAACCACACACAGAGAGACAGAGAGAACCACACACAGAGAGCCCCACACACAGATACAGAGCCCCACACACAGATACAGAGCCCCACACACAGATACAGAGCCCCACACACAGATACAGAGCCCACACACAGAGACAGAGCCCCACACACAGAGACAGAGCCCCACACACAGAGACAGAGCCCCCACACACAGACAGACAGAGCCCCAGAGACAGAGACAGAGCCCCACACACAGAGACAGAGCCCCACACACAGAGAGAAGAGCCCCACACACAGAGACAGAGCCCCACACAGAGACAGAGAACCACACACAGAGACAGAGAACCACACACAGAGACAGAGAACCACACACAGAGACAGAGAACCACACACAGAGACAGAGCCCCACACACAGAGAGAACCACACACAGAGAGACAGAGAGAACCACACACAGAGACAGAGAACCAGACAGACACACAGAGAACCAGACAGAGAGACAGAGATAGAGAGAGTGTGGACGGTCAGTTCAGCTTGCTGTGTGTGTCTGAAGTTCCCTGGAGGCTGTTCACCCTCAGATAGACCCCTACCTTATCTGACCGTTCTTTTCTCTCTCCCCCCTCCGTCTCCTAAGATGAAGGATCTTCATGGCTCTCTCACATTCCTTCCGGCCTATTCTTAGCCGGGCCCCTGGACGAGTCGCCCTGCCCAGCACACCTCCTCCTCAGCAGGCAGGCAGGATGGCACACAGCCAGGTAGGATGGCACACAGCCAGGTAGGATGGCACACAGCCAGGTAGGATGGCACACAGCCAGGTAGGATGGCCAAACCAAAAAGACAACTGAAGGATAGTGGGGAGTTAGTACTAATACCAATATAGGCTACCGTTGAAGAATGTTAGCAAGTAACACAGCTTCTGAACACCATCTACTACTACCAGCTCCATTTCTGTGGATGACAGCCAAGAGAACGTGGGAGAAAATATGAGAGTACCAAGTGAGAGAGGTGAAGGGGAGGAGGAACTAGAGAGAGCTGTAGCTGTGAGTGTACTGGTAGTGTTCTGTACCCTGTACCGTTATGAACACATCCCCCTCATTCCAACCCCGTCAAACACCCGCAGCATTACAACCTGAACTAGGCCTACGCTACGCCAGCCTGACGTTGACTCCCTGGACGGAAAATGAGTGGTTAAAAAAAAACACATTTTCACCCACTCCACTGACCTTGTGGTAAAGAAGAGGAGAGTGCTGGCTGAGAGAATGAGAGAGAGAGAGAGAGAGAGAGAGGGGGGAGAGAGAGAGAGAGAGAGAGAGAGAGAGAGAGAGAGAGAGAGAGAGAGAGAGAGAGAGAGAGAGAGGAGAGAGAGATGTAGCAGAGAGATCTTGTCTGAGTAAAACATTTTTGGAAAAACAAACAGAGGGTAGATTATCCTGAGGGCAGAGGAGAGTGTGTGTGTGTAGTGACTGCTTATGAATATTATTCCTGCCCTTACTGGGGCCCCTGCCCTCCCTTCACACACCACACACACACACACACACACACACACACCCACACACACACACCACACACACCACACACACACACACACACAGGAGCAGGCTTCCTGTCACACACTCACACAATCTAAAGCCCTCTGAGTTAGGCCACCCCATCAGGGAGGTACACAGTGAAAACAATGGAGAGAGTTTCAGTCACCATCAGGACTAGTTAATTTTCTCCTCTGATCCTGACTTGGCCCGACTATAATAGATCTGTTCTGCTGCAGAGACGAGACAGAACAAGTTACAACTCATTTAAAGGCCATTAGGGATTCATGTCTGCACTACAAGACTAAAACTAACACTCATCATTTAAAAGGGGCAATCTAGGATTTGAAAAATAACACCAGGTCACCCGCCACTTGCAAACAGCTGAGTGATCGGCATTTATAAGTTACATTCTTCAAGGATCAACAGCAACCCAATATATAATTCATTTAAATGTTTAGAAAAATTGATATACCAATCCCAGATGAACCCTTAAAACAGTTAGGGTGATGTTTAAAAGGTCCCATCAGAACAGTTGGGAGGTCCAGATGTTACAGTGATGTTTAAAATGATCCAATCACGAACAGTGGGAGGTCCAGACTGGACGTTACAGTGAGTTTAAACATGTCCATCAGAACAGTGGGAGGTCCAGATGTTTACAGTGATTGTTAAAATGTCCCATCAGAAACAGTGGGAGGTCCAGATGTACAGTGATGTTTAAAATGTCCCATCGAACAGTGGGAGGTCCAGAGTTACAGTGATGTTTAAAATGTCCCATCAGAACAGTGGGAGGTCCCAGACTGGACGTTACAGTGATGTTTAAAATGTCCCATCAGAACAGTGGGAGGTCCAGACGTTACAGTAACAGAACAACATCTAGAACAAAACAGGCCCGTTGATCCATTTTAAAAGGAGGTTTAACTAAACTTTGATTACACGTGTTCATTCATTATTACTGCAGAGGCCAAGGAGACATTACCCTACATTTCAACCTAAACATGCATCTTGGATGGATGAGTTTGAATTAAAAGGGTCCCAGCTGGTCGTGTTAGGCACCAGTCCTTGTTGTTACTTGCAGTCAGGAATCATTGTACCAAGCAGAGGAGTACGACACAGGTAAACAGAAAATCACTTTGGTTTCCACTTAGAGCCTAAAGATCAAGAGAACGTGATGTGAACCTCTGAAACAGCCTTCCTTGTTGGACTGATTTAGCTCTCAGAAATAGACGTCATCCCGTTTCTCAAACGTCAAATTACAAAGTGTTTAAGGTTCAATTTAGCATTAACTCTGAACGGTTATGTTTAGGTTAAGGTTTGTTATCGGCTTGAAACAAGTTAAAATAAAGTTAAATAAAAAAGGGTTAAATAAACAAATAAACAAAGAAAAATGTCAAAAATAACTTTCTATCGCTGGATGGGAACATGCAACCTTACGAAGCAGAGACTGATGCTGACTGAGAGCCCCTACTGGAAGGGAACAGGGCTCCCCCCGTTACCCTAGTAACCGGTCTGTGTCCACGTCATGCCTGAACGTCCTCAGACATGGATGGGACGTCCAATACGACTTGTATCACAGTGTGATCTGTCTGTTTTGTATTTGATTTAAGCTAGCCTTAGCAGTGAAATAGCGTAGGTAGGTCACACAGTCCTTGCAGCCTGTCAATGATTTGTTAATGACCCGTCTGTCCTGCACTCTGCAGCAGCCAGTCAGGTGACTCCCAGGGGCTCCCTGGCCCTCTCCCTGCCCTGCCTAGTGCTGTGCTCCTGCCCTGGGCTAACTGTGTGTGTGTGTGTGTGTGTGTGTGTGTGTTGTGTGTGTGTGTGTGTGTGTGTGTGTGTGTTGTGTGTGTCGCGCGCACACACACACACTGGGCCCTGTACTGCTCTGCCTTCCAGATGACCAGATTCCATCATCAAGATGAGCTGATAACCACAGCCTGGGGGTGAGGAGGAAAGGAGAGCCATACCACTGAGCACACACACACACACACACACACACACACACACACACACACACAACCAGGTACACACACACACACACACACACACACACACACACACACACACACACACACACACACACACACACACACACACACACACACACACACAACCAGGTACACACACACACACACACACAACCAGGTACACACACACACACACACACAACCAGGTACACACACACACACAACCAGGTACACACGCACACACACACACTGAGCACACACACACACACACACAACCAGGTACACACACTGAGCACACACACAGAACAAGTGCATATCATGCACCCACCCATCCATGGCATGCACACACACACACACACACACACACGCACTAATTGCTTTCACTCACCCACGCAGTCAGGAACACACACACACCCTACGATGACACACTCAAACACAGCTTTCACAGTCACAGTGTACTTAGCCTGTTGTGACCACTGTACTGTCACCTACACAGAAACCACTCCCACTAGGAGTTAACCACTCCACTAGGAGTTAACCACTGCCACTAGGAGTTAACCACTGCCACTAGGAGTTAACCACTCCCACTAGGAGTTAACATATTCACTCAGTCATTCACTAGGAGGCAACCTCTACATTAACATATTCATTAGGAGTCAACCTCAACATTAACATATTCACTCAGTCATTCATTAGGAGTCAACCTCCACATTAACATATTCATTAGGAGTCAACCTCTACATTAACATATTCACTCAGTCATTCATTAGGAGTCAACCTCCACATTAACATATTCATTAGGAGTCAACCTCCACATTAACACATTCATTAGGAGTCAACCTCTACATTAACATATTCACTCAGTCATTCATTAGGAGTCAACCTCCACATTAACACATTCATTAGGAGTCAACCTCTACATTAGCATATTCACTCAGTCATTCATTAGGAGTCAGCTGATTCAACTTTTCAACTAATCATCAAGCCCTT
>NW_021823258.1:1479590-1517090 GCF_901001165.1 Salmo trutta
CACTGCCTCCTCTCTCTCTCTCTCCTTCTCCTCCCCTCTCCTCCTCTCTCTACTGCCTCTATCTCTCCTCCCCCTCTCCTCTCTCTCCTCTCTCCGCTCCTCCCTCTCTCTCATCCCTCTCTCTCTCCACTCTCTCCTCCCCCCTCTCTCCTCCTTTCTCTCTCACTGCTCCTGCTCTCTCCTCATCTCTCCTCCTCCCCCTCTCTCCTCCCTCGTCTCCTCACTTGCCTCCTCTCTCTACCTCCCCCTATCTCCCTCTCTCTCCTCCCTCTCTCAGCTCCTCCCTCTCTTCTCATCCCCCATCTTCCTCCTTATTCTCTCCACTTTGCCTCCTACTCTCTCCTTCTCTCTCTCCCCCTCTCGCTACGCTCCTCCTTACAGCGGACGCGGTGTGGGTTGTTTGGCAACCACGTCTCAGCTTACTACAACGACGGGCAGCAGACAGCGGGCGCAACACCTTCCCACACTCCTTCACCACGCCGAGCGCCTCGCTCCACAATCAGCCAGACGGGCGCCAGCCCGGCGAGGGCGAGTCTCATCCACGAGAAGTTGAGGACTCTACCACCTTCACCCCGAGCTCCTACTCTTCCTCGGGCTCCAACGCTAACATCAACAATGCCAACAACACGGCGGTCCCCGGTGTGGTAGTGGGGGTTGGGGGTCCAGGGGGGTCAGCCGTTTCCCTAGCCCCAGCATCAGTACTGTGGACGGGCAGAGCGGTCCCCCGCTAACCCCGATACTACTGCCGAGGTCCGCATGGTGCTTCCCTCCCAAGAGGTGGGTGTCTCTCTGGTTTCTCTGGGTTCTGTAGAGTACGTTGGTGTTATTCTCCAGTCTGTCTTTTATCAGTGACCTCTCTAGGCACCTGTGGATCTGTTGCTAATTCTGATTGGTAGTCACTGTCTGTCTCTCTCTCCTTCTCTCTTCCTCTCCACACTGACTGACGCTGAGCACAGGATGTGTTTCTATGACTCCCTCATGCGGTATGTTGCTCTCCTCAGGAGGAGAGAGAGAGAGAGTTGTAAATGCCCAGGAGGCATCAGTATGGAAGGGTTCTGCCAACCCTGTTGTCCATACAGTCCATGGCTGGATCCTTGCTACAGTGAGCTAAAGATACTTAGGGACAGACAAGTGTCTGGACTTCAGTCAATATTGAACCTGTTTTTACTCTTCTGGTGTGATCTTGGTAGATTTTAACCAGAGGAGGAAGAGGGGATGTATATTGTACAGAACAGGGATGAGGTTATGCATCCTCTACAGTGTCTTTAGCTCATGTAGCTCTGGTTGGATCCACCCTGACAGGAGGGACATCACAGGAGGTTGGTGGCATCTTAATTGATGAGGACATGGCTCATGTTAATGGCTGGAGCGGAACAGGTGGAATGGTATGAAATACGTCAAACACATGGTTTCCATGGTTTCCAGGTGTTTGATGCCATTCCATTCGCTCCGTTCCAGCCATTATTATGAGCTGTCCTCCTCTCAGCAGCCTCCTGTGCTGACATGTGAGTGGCTTACTTCCTCCTCAACACAGCCTAGTGATTCAACCTGGTTGGATCCTCCTAAAGCTTTCATTCAGCTGTGTAGAGTATATTACAACACGCGGCCGGACCACTGTCACTATCTCTCCCATGTGTTGATTCTCTGTTCATTCTGCTTCTCGCCGCCATCTTGCTTCTAACCACCGTGCTTCCTCCCCTCTCTCCCTGCTGCTGTTGGGGATAATCCTCCTGTCTTTCTATTGTTTCTTGTGAGCTGGTTAGTGAGAGGTGGTTTTGTTGTTGTTTTTATCCTCTGCAGCTCGGACTCCACTGACAGCCGTCTGCCGTTCATCAGGCGAGAGGAGGCGTCGACGGACGAGACGTACGATGAGAGTCACGCGGACGAGAGAGAATACCACCGAAGCGACCAGAACATTCTCACCTCAGACATGTACTGTTTCTCTCCACCTCTCTCTCTTCTATCCTCCCCTCTCTCCTTCTCTGTTTCTCTCCACCTCTCTCTCTTCTATCCTCCCCTCTCTTCTTCTCTGTTTCTCTCCACCTCTCTCTCTTCTGTCCTCCCCTTTCTTCTTCTCTGTTTCTCTCCACCTCTCTCTCTTCTATCCTTCCCTCTCTTCTTCTCTGCTTCTCTCCACTTCTCTCTCTTCTATCCTCCTCTCTCTTCTTCTCTGCTTCTCTCCACTTCTCTCTCTTCTATCCTCCTCTCTCTTCTTCTCTGCTTCTCTCCACTTCTCTCTCTTCTATCCTTCCCTCTCTTCTTCTCTGCTTCTCTCGCTCTCGATATTTCCCTCTGTCTTTTTCGCTGTGTTTTCTCACTGTCCCTCTCTCCCTCTCTCTCTCTCTCTCTCTCTCTCTCTCTCTCTCTCTCTCTCTCTTTCTCTTTCACCATGAAAAGATGTTCCTTTCATGGTCTCTGTATGCCCCACATTAACATGTATGTGTGTGTGTGTGTGTGTGTGTGTGTGTGTGTGTGTGTGTGTGTGTGTGTGTGTGTGTGTGTGTGTGTGTGTGTGTGTGTGTGTGTGTGTGTGTGTGTGTGTGTGACCTTGCGTCTGTGTGTTTTCAGGCTGGTGTATCAGGATGAGGAGAACAAGCAGCTGACTCCTATGGAGGAAGGAGAGGATGGGGGGGACAGGAGACCCTGGCACTCTCCCAGACGAGCCTTCCTCTGTCCCACAGCTCTGGGTAAGACCTGCCTGTCTAAGACCACACTACTACAACGGCCCTTAGACCTCACTTCAACCCCCACTAACCTCAAATCCTCACCCAAACCAAACACCCCTATCCTATACCTAATCCCCAGAGTTAGACCTGTCTGCCTAAAGCACTGGGTAACAAAATACCCCTTACCCCCACTCTACTTAACTCCCCCCTCAACCCCCCCTCCCACACCTCCCTCCCACAGTCTGTTGACTTGAAATGGGAAAGTCCATTCTAGTAATTGTTATTCTATGCAGCCTCTCCCTCGCTGGTTAATTGTTAATTGGTTCATATGTCTGGTAACTTGTTAAATGGTTAATTGTTCTGGTTAATTATTAATTGGGTAATATTTCTGGTTAATTGATATCCTATGTACGTGCAGTCTCTCAGTCCTTCTCTCCCCTTGGTTCAGGTCGGCGGTCGTCCTTCCATCTGGAGTGTCTGAGGAGACAGACGAGAGCAGACGTCTCCCAGAAGACAGCACTACCGCTGCACCTGGTACACCATCAGGTGAGTAGGGATGGTTTTACACACCTGATCATTTTACAGCTAGATCAGTTTTACACACCTGATCATTCTACAGCTAGATCAGTTTTACACACCTGATCATTCTACAGCTAGATCAGTTTTACACACCTGATCATTTTACAGCTAGATCAGTGTTACACACCTGATCATTCTACAGCTAGATCAGTTTTACACACCTGATCATTTTACACCTAGATCAGTTTTACACACCTGATCATTTTACACCTAGATCAGTTTTACACACCTGATCATTTTACAGCTAGATCAGTTTTACACACCTGATCATTTTACAGCTAGATCAGTTTTACACACCTGATCATTTACAGCTAGATCAGTTTTACACATATGCACCCACTATACAGTATATCATGATTTTATGCCTAATTATCTCTCCTTATTCTCTTTATTCATGTCACACACACACACACACACACACACACACACACACACACACACACACACACACACACACACACACACACGTTTATTTTTCATATACGCATTTCTAAACATAACTCCTTCCCCCACCACCCACCCTCCCAGGCACTAGCAGTAGCAGGTTTGAGCCCCCTGCTTCGACGGAGCCACTCCCCGACCCTCTTCACGCAGCTCTGCTCTACGTCTCCTACCAGTCCCACAGGCCGGGGTAGCCAGGCCTCCTACCAGCGTGTGCCCACCCTGCGCCTCCAGGGCACGGGCCCTGGCACCGGCTCCTACGAGCTCAACTCCAGCCTGCCCTCGGTCAACTGTGGGCCGTGGTACAGCGACAGCAACGGGAACAGTCCCGCTATCAGCCCTGGGGTGGGTACGGCTAGCCAGCGGCCGCCGCGGCCGGTCTCCCTCACGGTGCCTAGCACGGTGCACAAGGACGCCACATCGTTGTCCCACGGTAGCGCCGGCAGCCTGGTGGAAGCGGTGAGTGAAGGATGGATGTTTCATCTCTGCTCTCCATATCTCTCTCTCTCTCAACATGATATATTCTCCTCATATCTGACTTTTCTCTGGGCTGAAAAACGACCCAGAGGTCAAGTTAGTAGAAGTTCATACTTCACACAGCATCTCCCCTTACATCTCCTCTAGATCTTCATCTCAAAGTCAATCTCCTCATTTAACTCTCTCTCTCTATACAGGTGTTGATATCAGAGGGCCTGGGCCATTTTGCTCAGGACCCGTCCTTCATCGAGGTGACCAAGCAGGAGCTGGCGGACGCGTGCGACATGACCATCGAGGAGATGGAGAACGCAGCCGACAACATCCTCAACGGCAACAGCCAGCCCAGTCCCAACGGCAACCTTTTACCCTACATGCACTGCAACAGGGACCATGCTGCTTCCCAGGAGCCAGGCCTCAGCCTCAGCGATGGGCCTGGGGCCGTTCGGGGGGCCACGGCCCCTGGGGAGATTGAGGAGCTACTAGGGGCCACTCACCTAGGGCAGCACGGGGATCCGGAGGATGAGGAGAGGTTGGAGGTGGTGGGAGGGGAGGAAGAGCACACCGGGGGTGTGGAGGTGGTGGTGGAGGTGGGGCAGAGGAACAGCGGTCTGTTGGAGGATGAGGACATGGAGTGTGTAACCAGTTTGTAGGGTGGACCCTCACACACACAGCAGCAACAGTGGACCTCGGTCTGGACCCCCCTCTATCTCTCTCTCTCTGTCTGCTGGATGAGACCTGACGTTGGTGGTCCACGGCACGGACGATTACTTCTAAACAGATTTATTTAGTTTTATGGAAGCCATTTTATTTGATTGATTTGTGTTTTCGTGTGTGTGTGTGTGTGTGTGTGTGTGTGTGTGTGTGTGTGTGTGTGTGTGTGTGTGTGTGTGTGTGTGTGTGTGTGTGTGTGTGTGTGTGTGTGTGTGTGTGTGTGTTTCAAAAGTGCCTCACAGAGTAGGGAAGCCTAAATGAAAAGGACAGCAGTTAGGAGAATAGAGGACGAGTAGGGAAGCCTAAATGAAAAGGACAGCAGTCAGGAGAATAGAGGACGAGTAGGGAAGCCTAAATGAAAAGGACAGCAGTTAGGAGAATAGAGGAAGAAGAACTGTATGTTTGTATTCCATGTGTTGTTTCTGTCTTCCCTTCGTTCTTCAAGTGCGTCGTTTTCAACGCTGTGGCCACCAGGCAGATGCATTCTGGGATAATAAATGAGGGAGTTAGAGATTAGAGTCAGAGGTTAGAGGTCGTGCTGTTGAGGTTCAAAGGTCTTCTTCCTATCCCTCCTCGCGCTGCGTTGCCCTTCAGAGCTGGGCCACCTACTGTAAGACTGCTGCATTCTGCTGGCTACCATCACAGGGAACCTTTGGAAGAGGGAACTGCCAGCAAGGGGGATGTGTTTAAGGGACGGACCCTCACCCAGGATTTCTATATTAACATTAAACATAGACACTGGACTGTACGGAGGAGCCAACGACAGGGAGCGACACAGAGAGACACCAACATCCAGGATCTGAAGGAGGAGCCAACGACAGGGAGCGACACAGAGAGACACCAACATCCAGGATGTGTTTATCTTTATCATGCTCAGCTGTCGTACTGTCCACCAACAGCCTACGCCCTCCTCCTCTCCTCCATCCCTCTTTCCTCCCTCCACCACTCGCACACCTCCCTCTCTGTCATAATTCCGCCACTTCCTCATCACATGCAGCCGTCCTAAACAGGGACAGCGCCACCTAGCTGCCATGGTTACCTCAACCTCCCATCCTCCGTTCTCTCTCTCTCTCTCTCTCTCTCTCTCTCTCTCTCTCTCTCTCTCTCTCTCTCTCTCTCTCAGTTCAGTTATTAAATCTGCATTGTTTTGGTTGTAGTCGTTTATCGGTTATAGTTTTAAACTCCTCAGTGGGCCGTCCATCCTGCTATCATCGCTGTAGGATGTTTTGGGGGATGAGTGTAGGAAAGGAGGAGAAACTGGGCAGGGCTGAGGTAAGATATGGCCTTTCTTGTCTGTGACAATACAGTGGCTAGGTGTTGGTGCCAAGTTGCTATAATCACCACAACACACAGATCAGAATCCAATCCACTTCATGTATTTTACACACACACACAAACAGTATTGTGCAAAACTGGCCAGACTTGATTTCTTAATTTGTTATTTTTCATGATGTTATTTATCCTTATTTTTGCCCAAATCGGGGTGCTGGCCCTAACTGTGTATTTTGCTTGATTTATTTTTTAGGAGATTTTAGGAAGTTAAGAAGTATTGAAACCTGTGTGTGTGGGGTGCAGCGGCAGGACGTAGTAAAATGTGTACCTATTAGTATGCATCTTTTAAACACATTGTATTTATTTATTTATTTATTTTGTCCCTGAGGTGAAAGCTGTATTTGGAGGTGAGGAGGTGAAATATGTATCGCTGTTTCTTAAAAGCAACACTATACCTAAACGGTTAAATTAAGGTAGCATTAACTAAGTATGGTGTCATGTTTCACTTTTATCTATCACCCTACCACCTGAACAGAAAACCATGTGACAGGCATGCTTCCAAAGCTGTGTTTTTCCTCCTATCGCTGCTTTAATTATTTGATGGTTGTTTGTTGTTCTGAATATTGAACTACTGAGGTTTTCATCAGATCTCATCAAGGAGCCTATCAGAGGGCAGGACGGGATAGACCAATCAGAGAACAGGACATGATAGACCAATCAGAGAACAGAACAGGATAAGCCAATCAGACAGGGGATCTGTGACCTTCGACACCTGAGCTGTGACATGATGATTACTATATATCACCCTGTTAGGCACTCCCATAGATATGTAGTAGAGAACTCATCTCTGTTAAAACTGGTCAAATGTTCCCTCTATCCAACTCTATGGGCCTGCCAGGCCTAATGAGATGCATCTGAACAAGCTCTGTGCTCCTGTCCATTACATCATCACCGACAGACGGAATAAATGACCCTAACTCACAGACTGCAGCCAGACGGTAGTCGTAGACAAAGAGACAAAGATAATATTCGGTGCGTAAAGAAGGAATGCCACGTAATAGCAGGACATTGGCGTTAGGAGCCTTTTTCCAGTAAACACTTTACAGGGAGACATACATGATTAGTGGGATTGTGATTCTACATCTCCTGTTGGATGTCTCTGCCTTGTGGGGCGACTGACCGTAAGCATGACTCCGACTGACTCGTGTATTATTATCAACCTAATTATGCAAATATGATGTTCAAAGTGTTCAAGGTATCAATGATATTGTAGTGTGATAAATCTATCCTGATGATACAGTATGAATCTCTGTGGTACAGTAAGGACTGTCTAGGATGTCACTACATTGTCTGTACAGTGCACACGTGTCAAGCTTAAAACATTTATAAAATAGAGATTTTCAATGCTTTTTCCGCCGTCCAAAATCCTTTTTTTTTTTATCATGGGTCTGAACATCAAGGTTGAGGAGGTCTTTGGGCTTTCAGTCTTGCAGGACAGATTGTAATGTTGATGACGGTCTTTCCCATTCCCTATATATCCCAGAGTTGTTGTTAGTTACAGTAATCCAAATCTACCATCCTACCACTTTACATCCTACCACTTTACCATCCTACCACGTTACTATCCTACCAAGTTACTATCCTACCACGTTACTATCCTACCACGTTACCATCCTACCAAGTTCCCATCCTACCACGTTACTATCCTACCACGTTACCATCCTACCAAGTTACCATCCTACCAAGTTACCATCCTACCACGTTACCATCCTACCAAGTTACCATCCTACCACGTTACCATCCTACCACTTTACATCCTACCACTTTACCATCCTACCAAGTTACCATCCTACCACGTTACCATCCTACCACTTTACATCCTACCACTTTACCATCCTACCAAGTTACCATCCTACCAAGTTACCATCCTACCACGTTACCATCCTACCAAGTTACCATCCTACCACGTTACCATCCTACCACTTTACATCCTACCACTTTACCATCCTACCACGTTACCATCCTACCACTTTACATCCTACCACTTTACCATCCTACCACGTTACCATCCTACCAAGTTACCATCCTACCACTTTACATCCTACCACGTTACCATCCTACCACGTTACCATCCTACCACGTTACCATCCTACCACTTTACATCCTACCACTTTACCATCTTACCACGTTACCATCCTACCACTTTACCATCCTACCACGTTCCCATCCTACCACGCTGCCATCCTACCACTTTACCATACTACCACTTTACCATCCTACCACTTTACCATCCTACCACTTTACCATTCTACCACTTTATCATCCTACCATGTTACCATCCTACCACTTTACCATCCATGTTGTATAGCTAGCTGCAGGGTAACTAAGCTCCTCTCTGAAGGCTCACACTTATAGCCATATAGCCTGATGAATGTTTACTTGAAACGATGACACCCCACTCCAAAATAATGCAAAGCTTGTGAACATTTAAGTAGAGACTTCCACTCACCCACCTCTTCCCCCGACATCCTATTTCTACAGTATAGATTATTTTGGTTACTATATATCCACCAACAAACTGTGCCATACATATATTCATATACATACAGTACTTCATGAGAACTTCAAGAGTACTTCAAGAGTACTTCATAGTATTTTTGAATTGGGAGGCCTGAGACCCATTGTTTGTGGCTGTGAGTTTGTGAGAGAATGCCAGAGGCTGGTACAATCCCTGTGAGGAGTTGGTACATCAGTCATGACGTCTATGTTGTTTGTTGGACGCTAACAGAGTATGTTGGTATAGTAAGGAGTGAGTGGGTGCGTGCTTGCATTCCACAAGATATGCAAAAACAATGCACTAACTTAAACAAGAAGATTCATATTATTAATTATAAAACATTTTTAAAAATACAGTTGTACAAAAGAAGTGATAAAGAGAACAAATTGTATTATAGATATAATATATTTATGTTTTTTTTGTTTTGTTGGGTTACAGCGTTATTTTAAATTGAGGAAGAAACCTGTTATACTTGAAATCAGGTTAATTTCAGTATATAATAAGATGTATTTAATTCTTGATTTCCATCTATTTTCTCTTTTTATTAGTTGTCATAAACGTTCATGAATTGAAAAACTACTAGATGTACATTATTGCATGAGATTTCAGTTCAGCATTTCAGTGTGCCAAGTTTTGAAATGTGTTGATTTTTTAACAGGCAAAGTTCCGTATTATAACTACCAAGAAAAGGGTTGCTATTTTCAATATATTTGTTTTGTAAATATCAACTTAGGGTCAATACATATTGCAGCTACTGTGTTGGACAGACCGACAGGAGAGGACATGCTTTGTTTAAAACTGATTTTTGCATATCTTGTGTTTATCCAAGTGGTGAAAAGTGGCTGTACTTTATCTGAAGCAAGGCATAACACTCTTTCTTAATGTCTTACTCTGTTGATAACTGAGCAACCATTTCATGTCACAGATGAAGCTTACTGTATGTATGATGAAAAGAAGGTTTTGACGACTATACCAAATAGGAACTATCCTTTATCCCCAGCCCTTAACTCTGACCCCAACCTTATTTCAGAGGACATTTTTTTGGGTGTGGGACAAGGTGACTGTATTCATCATTTATCTGATGGTGAGTGTAAATAGTAGCTATAAGAGAGAGGGGAACAGAGCTGTTGAATATAAGACCAGTTGCCTGTCTGACATTATCATTGTGTTATTGTTTTTACATGCATGATGTGAAATAGTTTAGTCTCTTCGAGAGCGTATTCCCCACCAGATAGACCCAGTAGACAAATGAGATTTTATCACATTGACAATCCATCTGACGAATAAGGATATTTATTGAAGGTATACCTAGTTTTGGAAGAGAGTTTATTAACAGGAGGAAACATCAAGGTATTATTGTATAACGTGCATGGACTTGTCCAAAAGGCATAGCACTGGTCATGATGGAATGACACATCATTTCACTGGTCCACGATTGTATATTTTTTTATAAACTATATATTATCATAGCTTCGTTTATAAATACAATATATTACTCCTCTGAATGTCAGGGTATAAAGGAAAGATTGATATTTGAGAATGTATTGAGTGAAATGTCCAGGTGGTGTTGCAACAGAACCATATGACATCGTTGTTGAACTGCACGTCCTCCTTAGCCGACTTTGACCGCGTTTTTGTATTTTGATTGAACAAAGGGTATGGTACGTTTACTCCAACAACAATGTCATATCATTTTCGGGGACTTTTATTGATAAAGGGACAATGATGAGACGATGGATTGTATTTTAGCATTAAAAGGGCTTTCTGAAGGAGGCTTAGGCTATAGGCCCTGGTCAAATGTAGTGTACTATATAGGGAATAGGGCTCTGGTCAAATGTAGTGCACTATATAGGGAATAGGGCTCTGGTCAAATGTAGTGCACTATATAGGGAATAGGGCTCTGGTCAAATGTAGTGCACTATATAGGGAATAGGGCTCTGGTCAAATGTAGTGCACTATATAGGCAATAGGGCTCTGGTCAAATGTAGTGCACTATATAGGGAATAGGGCTCTGGTCAAATGTAGTGTACTATATAGTATATAGGGAATATGGTGCCATTTAGGACATAAGTATATGTAATAATTTCCATATAAAGGACTGAGGTTAGGCCCATGTACATAATCTACCTACAGTATCTCTTCCAAAGCCTTTGTGTTGCTGTATTTGCACCCCTGCTTCAGTCAGTGCTGTCATCGAGTGTGTTTGGTTTAGAGTCCCCTCTAAACATTTAGCTACGCCGTCCTGTTTTTAGACTGTGTCCTGTGAGTTTCCTCATGTTCATTCAGGGTGCTGTGGGCTGAACTCTTGTGCTGCAGTGTTTGTGTGACGCCGCTACGCGTCTCGGATGATAGTGCAATTGTTGAAAGCCATGGATGTCTTGTCAGGCCGGCTGAGATGTCTTCGCTGTTGTCTCTGTAGCGTTGTGGCTGTGGCATGCTGGGTAAGTTGTTGACAGAAAAGGTACTGCTACTCATAGAAACATAGGTGATTATATGAAAGTTGAGGCTTTTAATTATCAATTAATTATCAAGGTGGATGAGGTGCAATTTGTAGCACTGGAAAGACCACCTCTTGTTGACTAGTTATATAGGCTTATATTAACAAATAGCTATACACACAATACAATGATATTTATAGACATTTCACCAAAAAATCTAATTTGCCAAAAAATATTCTCCGTTTCCCTCAGTGATGTTGAAAGATCATAAATATGGAGCTCATTTTGTTCTCTTTTAGAGAACCTTTAGGATCAGTCAGTCAGTCACTTTGTCTGAAGGAAAAGTGTTAAGGACTTTCTGAAGAACATGATCGGACACTGACAAGTGGTTTACCAGCTGTGGACTGCTAACTATGCTGGATGTGGACCGCCAGTGGGCCACTACATGATTACTAGCTGGGGGGACAGTATCTGGGTGACACTGGCCAAAGACATTGATAGTTCACCATGGACTGCTGTTCAGGTCAGTTTGTCACATATCCTCGACTGAGGGATGACCATAGAGACGTACTAGAGAGCTCATCTATCTAAACAGGTTTGTCACATATCCTCAACTGAGAGATGACCATAGAGATGTACTAGAGAGCTCATCTATCTAAACAGGCTTGTCACATATCCTCGACTGAGGGATGACCATAGAGACGTACTAGAGAGCTCATCTATCTAAACAGGCTTGTCACATATCCTCAACTGAGAGATGACCATAGAGATGTACTAGAGAGCTCATCTATCTAAACAGGCTTGTCACATATCCTCGACTGAGGGATGACCATAGAGACGTACTAGAGAGCTCATCTATCTAAACAGGCTTGTCACATATCCTCGACTGAGGGATGACCATAGAGACATACTAGAGAGCTCATCTATCTAAACAGGCTTGTCACATATCCTCGACTGAGGGATGACCATAGAGACATACTAGAGAGCTCATCTATCTAAACAGGCTTGTCACATATCCTCGACTGAGGGATGACCATAGAGACGTACTAGAGAGCTCATCTCCTAATCTAAACAGGCTTGGTTGAAATGGTTGATCCTCTTGTTGTGATGTTAACAGTAACCAGCTGTATTTGTCACAGTTTTCACAGATTCCTTTATTAAGATGTGACTCTGTACCACAGTACTACAGATTCCTTTATTAAGATGTGACTCTGTACCACAGTACTACAGATTCCTTTATTAAGATGTGACTCTGTACCACAGTACTACAGATTCCTTTATTAAGATGTGACTCTGTACCACAGTACTACAGATTCCTTTATTAAGATGTGACTCTGTACCACAGTACTACAGATTCCTTTATTAAGATGTGACTCTGTACCACAGTACTACAGATTCCTTTATTAAGATGTGACTCTGTACCACAGTACTACAGATTCCTTTATTAAGATGTGACTCTGTACCACAGTACTACAGATTCCTTTATTAAGATGTGACTCTGTACCACAGTATTACAGATGGATCTTATATTTTCTTGTAAATTAATTGTTGTTGATCATTTTGATCGAGACATAAATATTTTAAGAACTATTTTAAATATAGACATTATTTTCCTTTTCTAGGTAAAGTCAAGCTCTAGTTAGTGTTTACTAATTAAACAACCTCTCTCTTCCCTTTTTCAGTTTTGTTGTACAACCATTATACATTATGTAATGGGGGAAGAAAACACAAAAATGATTCTGAATTAAAAACACTATTTTATATATCCTGAATGAAACATATATCTAGAGTAATTCATTATATTGTGGATAGCATATGTTATAGGAAGCTAACTGGAGTAAGGAGTTGTAGGCTGAATTGAAACCTTTAAGATGATACAGGAAGATCCAGTATAGAAACACCTCATACTGCTGAGACAACTCACAATGTATGGGCTGTGGTTATCAGAGAGGAAACTAACTGTCTTGTTGAGGATTTACGTTTGAACAAAATGCTTCCCCACGATTTAAAGATGTAATGTTTCCCCAATCCCACATCATGCTAGCAAGCCAAGCCTTTATTACAAACATGTTGTGTGTGTCATTTGCTGCTTGTGCATCCATCCATCCATCCATGTGGCATGGGTAGAAGACCGGGACAGGTCAAAGGGCATGCTCTAGTAGTGGAATGGAAGTATGCTGTTTTGACCTCTCACTTTTGACTCTTGACCTCCACTTTGACTGACAGCATCCACTTTGAGCTGCATAGGTTATAACTTCCATATGAACCTTGATAGACATGACTTAACTGACCCAGAACAACCCTACAAAAGGTTGACGTCAACAAACACCTCCCCAGAGTAGCAAAATCAGGAGCACCTTTCTTTTAAAGTCCTCTTCTTAAAACACTGTTAGTATATTAATGCTCATTATTATAATCATCAATATTATGCAGACGTGTTGGAGACAACATTTCTAGAGGAGATCACTATTTTGCACATAAACCACTATCTAGTTTGACAATGACTGCTCTTACACAATAAAAGGCGCTATCTAGAACCTTAAAGGGTTCTTCGGCTGTCTCCATAGGAGAACCCTTTTGGGTTCCATGTAGAACCCTTTCTATGGAGGGTTCTAAATGGAACCAAAAAGAGTTCTCCTATGGGGACAGCCGAAGAACCCCTAGTGGAACTATTTTTTCTAAGACTTTACACAGAGGCGTTGAGAGGAAAGAGCTAAGAAGTTATGTCTCCATTTAAAAGAGAGCATGAATATGACTGTCTGAAATAGAACCCATTCCCTTTATAGGGCACTACTTTTGACCCCTGAAGGCCACTGGTCTAAAGTAGTGCCCTATTTGAGAAGCAGACTATGGCTCGTTTTCAAGAGGCCTGTCCAGTTAGTAAGTGTCAGTTGGATGAATCATGAATGTTTCTCTCCCTCTGTTTCTTCCAGGTAGGTTAAGATAAATATTGCACCGTTATACTGTAGCGTTCCACAGTACGGTTCCAGATTCCACATGGAGCAAACACAGTATTTTGATATAAAAGATTCAGATAAACATATTATATGATCACTTTATTGAGGTTTGATTGTTGTTGGTCTTTTCCAACATAAGTTGTTATTCTGGGTTGATTTGACCTTCCTAAAGCCACGTGGGAGAGAGATGATTGTTTACCTAGTATGGATAACAGAACACCGAGGACGAGTGGTTGACTATTGGTGATGAAGAGGGGTTTGTGTGACTATCAGTCATACATAGTTAGGGGTTGGTTAATGTTGAGTTAAAGACGTTGTTTTATTGGTCTGCGTCTCACTTTGGTAAGGCAGTAGTAGAACGTTGTACCCATCAGGTTTAAACAAGTCTGTAATACATTTAAATACTTCAGTAATACCCCAAATCATGATTTAGTCAATCATGCACAGAATCAGAAGACTGACTGGTGGAAGTATAGACCACTTTTTGGCAAAGTCGTCTGTCCTTATCGCGTTTATATGTGAAAGAACCATTCCCAAAACACAACAAAAGTATTTTTTTGTGATATTAGTAGTGGCACTACTGTTAAATGTAGTATTTTAAGAAGAACAGCACTATTTATGGTCATTAAAATGAACTAGAATGTGTATTGTGCATTATGGTAGCTTTGGAGGCAGCCATCTTGTTTTGTATCAATTTCCTCATGCTCAGAGACAGTCACTCACTTCATGTGAGGGGTTCGACTAGTTTTTGGGGAGTTGTTGAGTGGACTTGCCCAAATCCGAACCCCCTTTTCTCCTTTGAATGACAAGTCTGCATGGTCTCACCAACAGACATCTCCACCCATTCCCTCTATTCTTATTTTCTATAAAAAGATAAACAATTCTATTACTTTATTTTTCATTTCTTGTTTTATTCTTTCATTTAAACCAATTTTTAAAGAGAAAGAATACAATAAATAAAAATCTGAATATTCAATCACTTTTTCTACTTCTATTTTCAAAATAACTGAAAAAACTAAATAAAAAGTTGATTTGTATATAAGTGATGTACAGTTTGTATCTGTTAATGTCAGTCTGTCTTTGGTGACAGAGTCTGTCTTGCTTATAACGCACGCTACGAGTAAATAAAACATGAAAAATATATTTAGACTGTACGGTCCTTCAAAGCAAGTTTTAAATTAATCTGATGTATATTCCTGTAACATTGCATTTTTATCTGAGGAATTATGTTATTAAAAAATTGCTAATAAATTTCATTTCCTACAGCTCCTTTTTGGATTCTCTATCTATTCTAGAGATTTGGGAGGCATCACAAAGCAGAAGCGTAAATCCAATACTTTGCATAAGTATAGCCAACATTTTAAAGCACCTATTTTCTGAATGGTTCCCCCAAAAAGTGTATTCCACCTGTGGTTAGGATGACCTTTCTGTTGTCAGTGGGAGAATTTAGAACACTGCATCCCTGTTCCAGTGATTCTGTTCCATTCTGGAATTTCCAGGAGAGGATGACAACATATCCTGTAGATAAACTCAGCTCTGCCGATGCCACGGTCTGAAATGGCACTGGGATGACTGACCGGGACAACATATCCTGTAGATAAACTCAGCTCTGCCGATGCCACGGTCTGAAATGGCACTGGGATGACTGACCGGGACAACATATCCTGTAGATAAACTCAGCTCTGCCGATGCCACGGTCTGAAATGGCACTGGGATGACTGACCGGGACAACATATCCTGTAGATAAACTCAGCTCTGCCGATGCCACGGTCTGAAATGGCACTGGGAATGACTGACCTGCTGCCAGGTAAAACACACACACACGTACATGTAGTCACTGTTGTGTTAGTAGGACATAAAGCCCTTGGCCACTGGGTGTAATAGTTACAGGCTCCAAAACTGGCCCCACATTGTATAATCAGTTAAAAGATCTTTATATAAGCCTTGAACACAAACATTTTCCTTGAGGTACGGTATTAATCCAGAGCTCCAGCTTGGGGCTATGCAGGCACTGGGGACTCTGTGGCTCTGGGGTTAAACCATTGCCCTGAAACCCAGAGGTTGAAAGTTTAAATCTTAGCTCTTGTACTTTTGCATACAACTCTACATCTCTCAATGTCAAATCTACAACGAGAAGCACTCAAAAGTGTTAGTCTGTGGCTCTGGGGTTGAACCCCTGCCTTGCACCACAGATGATGTGTTCAAACCTCAACTCTTACACTTCAGTGTGGATTTCTGGGGTTGAACTCCTGCCTTGCACCACAGATGATGTGTTCAAACCTCAACTCTTACACTTCAGTGTGGATTTCTGGGGTTGAACTCCTGCCTTGCACCACAGATGATGTGTTCAAACCTCAACTCTTACACTTCAGTGTGGATTTCTGCCTTGCACCACAGATGATGTGTTCAAACCTCAACTCTTACACTTCAGTGTGGATTTCTGGGGTTGAACTCCTGCCTTGCACCACAGATGATGTGTTCAAACCTCAACTCTTACACTTCAGTGTGGATTTCTGGGGTTGAACTCCTGCCTTGCACCACAGATGATGTGTTCAAACCTCAACTCTTACACTTCAGTGTGGATTTCTGGGGTTGAACCCCTGCCTTGCACCACAGATGATGTGTTCAAACCTCAACTCTTACACTTCAGTGTGGATTTCTGGGGTTGAACTCCTGCCTTGCACCACAGATGATGTGTTCAAACCTCAACTCTTACACTTCAGTGTGGATTTCTGGGGTTGAACTCCTGCCTTGCACCACAGATGATGTGTTCAAACCTCAACTCTTACACTTCAGTGTGGATTTCTGCAACTCTCAATGTCAAAAACACAATGAAAAGAGATCTGAGTGTGAAGGGGGCAGAGTGTGAAGGGGTCTGAGAGTGAAGGGGTCTGAGTGTGAAGGGGTCTGAGTGTGAAGGGGTCTGAGTGTGAAGGGGTCTGAGAGTGAAGGGGTCTGAGAGTGAAGGGGTCTGAGTGAGAAGGGGTCTGAGTGTGAAGGGGGTATTTAGCTCTGGTGTAAAGATCTCACCCCATATGTTCAGGGTTGCAGGTTCTGTCACAGCTCTGGATCAGGATGTGATGGGACCATGAACTCTGCTGCAGAAAGAGTCAAGGCCACTAGGAGTGGTTGCCACGCCAACATGATCAGAGACCAGTGGTGTGTTGGCTGGAAGGGGGCGGTTCCATCCTTGTGTTCCTGAACTGTAACCTGATGTGTTTATGGAAGAAAACTGTTTCTAAATAGAGGATATTCTCTATAACCACTGCTGTTCACAGGAGGGACCCCAAGTATTCACCCCCATGAGTTCTGTCTTTCAACTATCAGCCCAACCAAACTCATGGGCTCTGTCTTGGTTTGAACCAACAACCCTGTGAATCAGGGGTGAGATCCTTCAGCCACAGGATATTCACACCTCTTTGTATGTTTGACGTTGAGAGTTGTACAAAAGACAAGTAGTGAACACATAACCTAAGGTTTGTCAACCCATCTGGGAAGATCTGGCGCAACAGAGAATTAAAGGCACTGTTCCCGTGTTCTCGGGAGACTGCATTCATGGTTAAACGCTGCATCTGTCACCGTAAATTCATAAATTCCCATTTAAAATGACGCTACAATACAGATCTTACGCGATATGGTTTGAATCCAGTCATTTAACGTTAAATAAAAACATATAACTCCAATCTAAAGTGGTCAGTATTGCAGAACCAAGTATTGAAGTTGAGGAATGACTCTGGCCCTACCTAATGACCTAAGACTGTCCCCCTCTCACAAGACAAGTCTGTACATCAGAGAGCAGAGTTTTAATGACAGCTGTAACACGGAGGAGGGTGAAATCCCCACAGACAACAGCGTGTTTCCAGACCTACTAAAACGGTATTGTAACATCCAAGTACATACAGTATATTACACAGCGTATAGTAGTACACATGAACTGTTCAGCATTCGATGACTCCAGAAGATTTGGTTACATAACTCTACAAAATGTGATTGGTGATTGTGCTGGACTATGAAGCCATACAATTGTAGTTGTGCACAGAAACAATGTGCAAGTTGGAGCAGAATGACGTGTATTGTGTCCAGTGTGTAAAACATACACATTCATCACTTTGACACGACTGATGACACTGCAGCTATATGATAACACATCAGCAAAACATTTTCAGAAATGTTTCTTGTTGACAGTTCTGGCGTCAGACATTTGGCATAGAAAAACAATCATTGGATAAATGGACAGGGTGTTAATTTCATAGTGGCCATCATTCAACTCTCTAGTACACCACCAACTAGACTGCTGACGATGAGAGCTTATCCATTGATTCAGCTGTATGCTTTAAGCCACAGTGCTGTTTCGTCTTCTCCAGCTTGTGGGAGGGGCTTAGGCACCATTTTGGTCCAATCATTCAAAGACTTCCTGGTCTGCATTCAGCACTCTGGATTCTCCATGGTTCAGGACAAAGAAGTGCTCCACATTCAACCCATTCTTCTCCATGGCCTCCCTGAGTCTCACTGGAGGCTCTAAGTAATACTGAGAGAGACACATAGACAGAGACAGTCATCTATTATCTACACTACCGGTCAAACGTTTTAGAACACCTACTCATTCAAGGGTTTTTCTTTATTTTTGCTATTTTCTACATGGTAGAATAATAGTGAAGACATCAAAACTATGAAATAACACATATGGAATCATGTAGTAACCAAAAATATAATATTAAATATTTTATATTTGAGATTATTCAAATAGCCACCCTTTGCCTTGATGACAGCTTTGCACACTCTTGGGATTCTCTCAACCAGCTTCATGAGGTAGTCACCTGGAATGCATTTCAATTAACAGGTGGGACTTCTTAAAAGTTAATTTGTGGAATTTATTTCCTTTTTAATGCGTTTGAGCCAATCAGTTGTGTTGTGACAAGGTAGGGTGGTATACAGAAGATAGCCCTATTTGGTAAAAGACCAAGTCCATATTATGGCAAAAACAGCTCAAATAAGCAAAGAGAAACAACAGTCCATCATTACTTTAAGACATGAAGGTCAGTCAATATGGAACATTTCAAGAAATGTTAAAGTTTCTTCAAGTGCATACGCAAAAACCATCAAGCGCTATGAAACTGGCTCTCATGAGGACCGTCACAGGAATGGAAGATCCAGAGTTACCTCTGCTGCAGAGGATAAGTTCACTAGAGTTACCAGTCTCAGAAATTGCAGCCCAAATAAATTCGTCACAGAGTTCAAGTAACAGACACATCTCAACATCAACTGTTAATAACCTGTTGGGGCTAGGGGGCAGTATTTGCACGGCCGGATAAAAAAACGTACCCGATTTAAACTGGTTACTACTCTTGCCCAGAAACGAGAATATGCATATAATTAGTAGATTTGGATAGAAAACACTTTAAAGTTTCTAAAACTGTTTGAATGGTGTCTGTGAGTATAACAGAACTCATATGGCAGGCCAAAACCTGAGAAGATTCCATACAGGAAGTGCCCTGTCTGACAATTTGTTGTCCTTCTGTTGCATCTCTATCAAAAATACAGCATCTGTGCTGTAACGTGACATTTTCTAAGGCTTCCATTGGCTCTCAGAAGGCGCCAGAAAGTGGAATGGGGTGTCTGCTGTCTCTGGGCGAAGAACAGCAGGAGAGTTTGTAAGTGGTCAGCCTGGGGACAGTGAGGCTGAGATGCGCGTTCACGAGACTACTCCATTTTTTTCTTTCAGCCTTTGAATGAATACAACGTTGCCCGGTTGGAATATTATTGCTATTTTACGAGAAATTGCATAAAAATTGATTTTAAACAGCGTTTGACATGCTTCTAAGTACGGTAATGGAATATTTTGCTTTTTTTTTTTTGTCACGAAATGCGCTCGCGCGTCACCCTTCGGATAGTGACCTGAACGCACGAACAAAACGGAGCTATTTGAATATAACTATGGATTATTTGGAACCAAAACAGTTGTTGTTGAAGTAGAAGTCCTGGGAGTGCATTCTGATGAAGAACAGCAAAGGTAATCCAATTTTTCTAATAGTGATTCTGAGTTTAGTGAGCACCAAACTTGGTGGGTGTCAAAATAGTTAGCCGTGATGGCCGAGCTATGTACTCAGAATATTGCAAAATGTGCTTTCGCCAAAAAGCTATTTGAAAATCTGACACCGCGATTGCATAAAGGAGTTCTGTATCTATAATTCTTAAATTATTTTATGTTTTTTGTGAACGTTTATCATGAGTAATTTAGTAAATTCACTGGAAGTTTTCGGTGGGTATGCTAGTTCTGAACATCACATGCTAATGTAAAAAGCAGTTTTTTGATATAAATATGAACTTGATTGAACAAAACATGCATGTATTGTATAACATAATGTCCTAGGAGTGTCATCTGATGAAGATCATCAAAGGTTAGTGCTGCATTTAGCTGTGGTTTTGGTTTTTGTGACATATATGCTTGCTTTGAAAATGGCTGTGTGATTATTTTTGGCAGGGTACTCTCCTGACAATCTAATGTTTTGCTTTCGCTGTAAAGCCTTTTTGAAATCGGACAATGTGGTTAAATTAACGAGAGTCTTGTCTTTAAAATGGTGTAAAATAGTCATATGTTTGAGAAATTGAAGTTATAGCATTTTTGAGGTATTTGTATTTCGCGCCACGCGATTCCACTGGCTGTTGACTAGGGTGGGACGCTCACCCAGACAGGTTAAGAAGAGACTGTGTGAATCAGGCCTTCATGGTTGAATAGCTGCAAAGAAACCACTACTAAAGGACACCAATAAGAAGAACGAGCAATGGACATTAGACCTGAGGAAATTTGTCCTTTGGTCTGGAGTCCAAATTGGAGATTTTTGGTTCCAACCGCCGTGTCTTTGTGAGACGTGGAGTAGGTGAACGGATGATCTCCGCATGTGTATTTCCCACCATGAAGCATGGAGGAGGAGGTGTTATAGTGTGAGGGTGCTTTGCTGGTGACACTGTCTGTGATTTATTTAGAATTCAAGGCACACTTAACCATGATGGCTACCACAGCATTCTGCAGTGATACGCTATCCCATCTGGTTTAGACTTAGTGGGACTATCATTTGTTTTTCAACAGGACAATGACCCAACACACCTCCAGGCTGTGTAAGGGCTATTTTACCAAGAAGGAGAGTGCTGCATCAGATGACCTGGCCTCCACAATCCCTCGACCTCAACCAAACTGAGATGGTTTGGGATGAGTTGGACCGCAGAGTGAAGGAAAAGCAGCCAACAAGTGCTCAGCATATGTGTGAACTCCTTCAAGACTGTTGGAAAATAACTCCAGGTGAAGCTGGTTGAGAGAATGCCAAGAGTGTGCATAGCTGTCAACAAGGCAAAGGGTGGCTACTTTAAAGAATCTCAAATATAAAATATATTTTGATTTGTTTAACACTTTTTTGGTTACTACATGATTCCATATGTGTTACTTCATAGTTTTGAAGTCTTCACAATTATTTTACAATGTAGAAAATAGTAAAAATAAAGAATAACCCTTGAATGAGTAGGTGTTCTAAAACGTTTGACCGGTAGTGTATTTCACTTGCTTGATAGCGAGATACTCCAGGGTTTAGGAGTGGACAGTACATGTCAGGCTAGAGAGGCTTTTTGAGCTGCCTCCCTAAGCAGAAACGTCAGACAGACAAAAGGTTCTCTCTCAAAGCCTGCCAACAGGACGACTGCTGCCGGGAACCAAACTACTTGTTTCAACATCACAGAGGCGATGTGTATGAACTAAATAAAGTAATCAAAGACTTTACTTGGACTCCATAAACAAGTAAACTCGTATGTCCCTGTGTGTTGCTTTCTGCACGGATTTAAGA
Organism: Salmo trutta; assembly: GCF_901001165.1. Classification (NCBI taxonomy): domain Eukaryota; kingdom Metazoa; phylum Chordata; class Actinopteri; order Salmoniformes; family Salmonidae; genus Salmo; species Salmo trutta. The sequence continues at coordinate 1,501,521 of NW_021823258.1, forward strand.
GAACGGTTCTACCAACAAAGCCATCTGCTAAGGCCAAAGCATCAGGGGAAAGTTGAACGATGTCACAGATAATCAACGGTTCTTCTAATGCAAACACCAAACACATTCCTCTGCATTTCCCAACACGTGCCGATTTCAACTGAACGCAGCAGCAAGCGACCTAATATGAGTTTTCACATCTATTGTGGGACGCTGAACAATCCCACCTTTGTCTTTAGGCTGAATGGTTGAAGGGGTGTCTGACAGCGTGTTTGTTCTCATCACACAAAAGGACACAATGGAAAATATGTGTTTCTCTAAACTGAGTCTAAAAATGCAGAGGTCAGATCCGCGGTTGACGTGTTGTGACAGGGTTCATTTATTACCATGGACCTAACCTCAGTTTTAGTTCTCCTGACCTTCGGTCTCTAGTTTCAGCTGGGAGGCAGAGCAAATGTCTTCTTCCTGATCATTACATTCAGAGAATCCCATTGGATAGGCCATACATCTCTGATGTGACATGACTTAGTATTAAGGCAAAAATAAAACCCACTTGGAGTGATGCTAACAACTGATAATTGACACCAAAACCCATTTTTACAGCAGGTACATACAGTATGCCTTATAAAAAGAGATCCAGTCGATCACCCATTCAGAACTGTTCATGCTCACCTCGTAAGCTAAAGCGAAGGTTCCCCAGTGAATAGCCAGGGAGTGTCTGGCCTGGATGTCTTTGTGGATCTCCACAGCCTCCTCCGGGTCCACATGCTGTCCACGCATTACATCTCTGAGGGAGGACAAACTTGGGTTTTCTGGGTTTGGCCTAATGAAGGCTTAACAAACTTAGGGAACTTCAGTTGACTGTAATAAATTCTAAGTGAATATACAGTTGACTTTAATAAATTCTAAGTGAATATACAGTTGAGGGGAATCTAATACTACAGTCCATGATCCAACCCTCTTTCTAGAATACTACTGGGTGTGCAGGCTTTTACTCCAACCCTGTTCTAAACCTGATTCAGTTCATCAAGGTCCTGATGAACAGCTGATTAGATAAAGCAGGTGTTAGGGCAGGATTGGAACAAAAACCTGCACTCCCAGTGGCTATCCAGGGGGAGGTATGGGCACCCTTGTACTAAAGCAATCACAGCTGGGCAGGACAGCTCTACACTAGTTTCATACCTGGGCAGGACAGCTCTACACTAGTTTCATACCTAGTTACATACCTGGGCAGGACAGCTCTACACTAGTTTCATACCTGGGCAGGTCAGCTCTACACTAGTTTCATACCTGGGCATGACAGCTCTACACTAGTTTCATACCTGGGCAGGACAGCTCTACACTAGTTTCATACCTGGGCAGGACAGCTCTACACTAGTTTCATACCTGGGCAGGACAGCTCTACACTAGTTTCATACCTGGGCAGGACAGCTCTACACTAGTTTCATACCTGGGCAGGACAGGTGTACACTAGTTTCATACCTGGGCAGGTATGCGCCGATGGGTATGGCAGCCAGGTCGAATGGACCAAATCTCCTCCCTATCTCCTGGAAGGACGAGCAGTAGCCGGTGTCTCCAGCAAAGAAGAAGCGGTTGCAGGGCCCCAGGACAGACCAGCTACCCCACAGCACCTGGTTATCGTCCGTGGGGGTGCGCTTGCACCAGTGCTGCGCCGGTGTACACACAAACGTGACTTCATCGTGACCTGGCACACAGTTCTCCTCCCACCAGTCTAACTCTATCACATTCTCACACCCGCTCTTCTGCATCCAGTCCATGAGTCCCAACGGCACAAACCATCGGAGATCCCCACCGAACCGCTCGTTCAACTGGGTCACGGTGCCCGCGTCCAGGTGGTCGTAGTGGGAGTGGCTGATGACAACGGCGTCAATCCGGGGGAGTTGATCAACCGTACAAGGGGGACCCCGGTACCTCTTGGGGCCCATGAACTGGAAGGGAGATGCCCTCTGGCTGAAGATGGGGTCAGTGAGGATGACCAGGCCGTCCATCTCTACCAGGACTGATGCGTGGCCCAGCCAGGTCACCCTGAGACCAGACCCCACGGCGCCGTCTGCTGCCTCAGGGACACGGAGGAACCAAGGCTCCACTACTGGAAGCTCTTCGTCTAAGACCTGAGTAGCACAAGAACACAGACTTTAATATGGCTTGTTGGTATCAATTCATTCAGATTCATTCACCAGCTGAGACAGAGGAGGAGGAGGAGGGTAAGAAAGGCTCCATCACTGGAAGCTCTTCCTCTTTTCAACATTTCACTACTGCTTCGGTCATTTTCAAGTCACCAAACAAAATAACCAATAAAAAAAAAAAAACGCTCATTTTTGTTTTTCCGTTTGGATATGACACTGGTTGTAAGATTTGTTTGAGGTTCATTTGATGAAGTTATATCAGCATAACAATTCAAAACACAGATGATTAAACACTTTAATACATCTTTCCTCTTTATCAGAAAGATGATTGGAAATAGAGTCGAGTCGACGTTTCATTTTCCTTTAAACTATTAGGCCCTTCCTTCCTGACCACTACATGTCTAGAAAACAGAGCCAGTGTCTGAGTCGTGAGGTGAGATTGATTTACAGCCATCTAAAAATACCCTGGGTTGTTACCAGAGCACAGTGTTGATGGAATGGGAGGCCTCCTCCAGGACTAACAGCTAACCTAACTGTGGACGTGAGGCGCAGCCTTACAAATCACAGTTGATAAACTCTGACGTGCTCAGGAGATATTTAATGACAGACCTCAGGAGTCAGGACAGACAGAACAAGCTCAGTCAGGACAGGAGGTAATTGTTGGGTGTGAACTGTGTACAGTAAAAACGGATTATTCAACCTGTGGAGTTGGAGTACAGGTCTAGGCATATGTGTAATAAGTTCCTTATAATAAAGAGTGGACAGTTTGACTGACAATGAACCTTATCAGGTGTGGTGGTCTCCATCAGAGCTGGGTTTGTTTTGCAAAGCGTTTTGACAACGGCTGTGGGTGCTAGAAATGGCAGCTGAAATGAGTGAGAAAGACCTATTATATACGTCCAACGTCAGAATGTGTCTCACCTCTTTAGAGCTGGGTACATTACTGTGGTTCTTCTCCAGCAGGAAGAAGCGCAGCAGGGTGGACCAGGAAGGGAACTTCCACGTGGACCAGGGGTTAGTAAAGCGGCCATGTTTGTCCCGGCTCGACCCAGTCACCTCCTCCTCCAACCGGTAATCCAGACGGAAGCTCTTCCTGGAGGACCTGGAGGAGCTGCTCTTCCTGGAGGAGTCAATCAATCAAACGTTTTTACTGCCTATTGTGTCCAGACAGGAAATTTGGTGTGCAAACATACATATATATATATACACACACACACACACAAAGAGTCGATACAGTTAGAAACAGATGATCACAAAAGATAAAGACAAAAAAACACAGAAATATTATTCTGCAACTTCAGGAGCTGGATGGCATTAAGGTGCATGTAAAAACTGCAAAGATGTTCATTGTCTATACCTACCGAGGCCCTGCGTCCTGCAGGGTGGAGGTGGGAGGGTCACGGGGCCGGACCACGGCTGGGGAACCCTCCTCCGTCCCTGGGGAATCTCCAGGAGAGACACCCCTCTCCTCCATCAACACCTGGTTCTCATCCACCTCTCCTCCTGCTCCTCCGCTCTCCTCCATGGGGGGACAGTGTTGGGCTCCTGGTCTATAGGAAGGTTAATAAAACAAGAAATACAAATAAAAGCTTACAAATATGCTGGGGGGGGAACACACAGATATTAATTCAGGAAGAAAAGCCTGCACACAGTACAGTTAGTGTCTATTTCTGTGGTTTGTCCCTGGATGGCCGACAGCGTCTTGTGAAATCCCAGATGTGAAAGCATGTTTATTGTGACACGGTGTAACCCTGTGCAACAGTTCCAAAACAATCCTCCTCAACAGCCATCACCAGGCCGACAGCCATCACCAGGCCGACAGCCATCACCAGGCCGACAGCCATCACCAGGCCGACTGTATGTGAGATGTCAGCAACATGACTTTCACTGGCACCTATAGTATAATGTGGTCAACAACATTACTTTTTACTGCTTCCTACTTTGAATAAAGACACAGTGTCTGTCAAGACTAGCACACAGTGGACCGCACCTTTAATATACAACTGCCTGAGTCCATTGTTTCAGCTGTATCTTATCTCTGGACAGGTGGAAAGGCATCACCTCAGTCAAATGAAGAGGAAGTTACTGGTCTGCCAAATGCTAACTGACACATACACAAGACAGCAGACAAGTCTGGATAGTCCAGGTGAATCTAGGGTGAAAGTTATGATCCCTTATTGTATGTCACTTGTTAAATCCACTTCAGTCAGTGTAGATGAAGGGGAGGAGACAGGTTAAAGGAGTTTTAAGCCTTGAGACATGGATTGTGTATGTGTGCCATTCAGAGGGTGAATACAAATATTTAAGTGCCTTTGAACGGGGTATGGTAGTAGGTGCCAGGTGCACCGGTTTGTGTCAAGAACTGCAAAGCTGCTGGGTTTTTCCACGCTCAACAGTCTTGCCATGTGTATGAAGAATGGTCCACCACCAAAAGAACATCCAGCCAACTTGACACAGCTGTGAGAAGCATTGGAGTCAACGTGGGCCAGCATCCCTGTGGAACGCTTTCGACACCGAGTCCTTGACCCAACGAGTTGAGGCTGTTCTGAGGGGGGGGGGGGGCAACTAAATATTAGGAATGTGTTCCTAATGTCTGGTATAATCAGTGTATATGTCCCTCCTGCCAATCCATCTCTCTGAGCTACTGAATGGGCCCTCCATGGGGCCTTCACTGCTACCAGGAACTATGAAGCCTACAATACACGATGGTACAGGTGAACGATGTCATTTACAAAATAGCCTCCAACACTCTACTCAGCAAATTGGATGTAATCTATCACAGTGCCATCCGTTTTGTCACCAAAACCCCATATACTACCCACCACTGCGACCTGTATGCTCTCGTTGGCTGACCCTCGCTACATTTTCGCCAAACCCACTGGCTCCAGGTCATCTACAAGTCTCTGCTAGGTAAAGCCCCACCTTATCTCAGCTCACTGGTCTCCATAGCAACACGCTCCAGCAGGTATATTTCACTGGTCACCCCCAAAGCTAACACCTACTTTGGCCACCTTTCCTTCCAGATCTCTGCTGCCAATGACTGGAACAAATTGCAAAAATCACAAGCTGGAGACTTATCTTCCTCACTAACTTTAAGCATCAGCTGTCAGAGCAGCTTACCGATCACTGTACCTGTACACAGCCCATCTGTAAATAGCCCACCCAACCACCTCATATTGTTATTTTGTTGTTGTTGCTCTTTTGCACCCCAGTATCTCTTCTTGCACATCATCATCTGCACATCTGTCACTCCAGTGTTAATGCTAAATTGTAATTATTTTGCTACTATGGCCTATTTATTGCCTTACATCCCTAAACGTACTACATTTGCACACACTGTACATAGATTTTTCTATTGTGTTATTGACTGTACGTTTGTTCATCCAATGTGTAACTCTGTGTTGTCTTTGTCGCGTTGCTTTGATTTGATTTATCTTGGCCAGGTCTCAGTTGTAAATGAGAACTTGTTCTCAACTGGCCTACCTGGTTAAATAAAGGTGAAATAGCCCCATTCCTGTGTCAACCCTGTTCACAGTAGTTTCTGTTTGAAGCGCTGTGTAGTTGTCCACTGGTCCTATTTACCGAGTCCCCTTACAACGTACGCACTCTATACATTTCACGTTGCCTACAGTGGAGCTCTGTTGCACGTATTGGCCTATTGAATGGCTTGAATGGACCCATAATAAACCACCAGAGAAGTACAACAAATGTTTCTTTGTTGATCCGACCAAGAACAAAACAAACGGATCACTAGAAAGAATTGCTGCTATATATCGAGAAGATTTATCGCGATAATAAAAACAGACAGGGTTCTTTCTATTGACGAACCTAAAAGAGAGAAGGAGGAATGTGGTGAACTAAGCGGAACAACAGAGACAATCGATCATTCGCAGCTTGAACGGTCAGCCTACGTCACAGTCACAACAACGCAGTCAATAAAATACTACCTGAAAACGGATAGAATAAGTCAAGGGCGACTTGTAAATCCGTCAGTGGCGCGACATTTCTTCTGATATTGTTACAGCGAGATATCCGCAGAACTGTGTGGGAAAAGTGCCCAGCAAGTACGGCCAATGTTCCACAACGCACTGGTACAAGCCTACCAGGCAAGGCTTCTGACGTCGGTGAAAAAGCCTACCATGTGACGAAATTACAGCAGCCTAGCCTATTAAAATCCTCCTCTTTTCGATGCAAGAAACTACGTGCCGAAACTGCCCATTCATTTGCAATTGCAATGAAAATATGATTATGAAATACGTCTAAAAATAGCTTAAAACATTATTTGGCGGAATATCTAAACTAGACCGTTGGTCAATGGTGCACGTATTAATCCTATAATAATGCACTTACAGACTGGAGATCTTTACCCAAGTGAGCGAAGACACCAACTAGCAGCTGAAAGCTCCAAACATAAATATTTATTGACAAGGCCCAAGTTGACAAGTTACAGTACAAAGTGAAGGTAACACGTCAGCACAACAGTGCACTGGGGCGCGTTCAGCATGACGCAACGTTTTGGAACGTTCAGATAGCCTATTTCTATGTAAAAACAAACATGCGCCTGACATGTAGAATAAGGAATCACATCAGCTCTATTCCGGACATTTCTATCTGCGACGTTCGAGAACGTTTGGCAACCGAACATGGCCCTGTTTAGCCAATTGGACGTGTTTACGTGAGTGAGCCACAAGTGGATACATTGTAGCAAGTGAAGCCACCCGAGTAGAAGTACCGAGTAGTTCGTCTTCTGTTGAATGAGATGTGCACTTAAAAGAATACACATCGAACCCCTATTTAAAAGTTGTTTTGTACGCTGACAAATAATCACCTTGACAAAGTGCCCTTCGCTGTGTTCAGAGCACGTGCGGCTCGGTGAATACACCTGGAAAGTGGACTTTTCCAAACTCGTGGAGTGAAGATGCACTTGGAAGCAGCCATAGTCGGAATGCGTTAGTTAGTTGACTTGGTCTAGTTGGCCTAACCATAATTGCTTAGATTACAATTCTAGAAACATCAAACTAGTAACGTTATTGTGTTTACAACAGGAACTCTTGACAGTTGGTGTACAGTAAATGAGCTACTTCCTTACTTCCTTGGTCACGCATTTAAAGAAACAGCCATGTTGGTAAAATGAATTTAATAGTGCAATCAATATCACTTGGCATTAAAAACATAGATTTATTTTTTAAAGTTGCAAATATGTACGTGCAAAGCTTAGATTTCTTTGTCAGAAGTCCAAACTCTTTCATATTGCAGCTTCTGGCAATGTAGCCCACACTGGTCATTCAAATGCCCCCTCCTTCTCTGTCTCCCCCCAACACTCTGGATTCTCCATGGTTCAGGACAAAGAAGTGCTCCACATTCAACCCATTCTTCTCCATGGCCTCCCTGAGTCTCACTGGAGGCTCTAAGTAATACTGAGAGAGAGAGAGAGGGATACAAAGGGAAATATGAACAGTATTAGCTAGGCGCTTTCCTTTGCACTGGGTAAAAAAATGAGTTGGAAGAAAACTATAGAGAAAGAGAGAGAGAGCAGAAGAGTTGGAGATGGAGGGAGGAGATGGAGGAGATGGAGAGGATGGAGAGGGAGGATGGAGAGGATGGACAGGGAGGAGATGGAGAGGATGGAGAGGGAGGAGTTGGAGAGGATGGAGAGAGAGGATGGAGAGGGAGGAGAGAGGAGTTGGAGAGGATGGAGAGAGAGGGAGGAGTTGGAGAGGGAGGAGATGGAGGAGTTGGAGAGGATGGAGAGAGAGGATGGAGAGGGAGGAGTTGGAGAGGATGGACAGGGAGGAGATGGAGAGGATGGAGAGGGAGGAGTTGGAGAGGATGGAGAGAGAGGATGGAGAGGGAGGAGAGAGGAGTTGGAGAGGATGGACAGGGAGGAGATGGAGAGGATGGAGAGGGAGGAGTTGGAGAGGATGGAGAGAGAGGATGGAGAGGGAGGAGTTGGAGAGGATGGACAGGGAGGAGAGAGAGGAGTGGAGAGAGAGGAGTTGGAAAGGGAGGAGATGGAGAGGGAGGAAACGGAGAGGGAGGAAACGGAGAGGGAGGAGATGGAGGAGAGGGAGGAGATGGAGGAGATGGAGAGGGGGGAGAAGGAGAGGGGGGAGATGATGGAGATGGAGGAGATGAATTTTGGAGGCCAACATATATTGTGGATGTAGGCTTATATAATGGCTGAATATATAGAATGCTCACCTCATTCTATAGGAGGAGAGGGAGGAGATGGAGAGGGGGGAGAAGGAGAGGGGGGAAACGGAGAGGGAGGAGAGGATGGAGAGGGAGGAGATGGAGGAGAGGATGGAGAGGGAGGAGATGGAGGAGAGGATGGAGAGGGAGGAGATGGATGAGAGGGAGGAGATGGAGAGGGGGAGAAGGAGAGGGGGGAAACGGAGAGGGAGGAGAGGGAGGAGATGGAGAGGGGGAGATGATGGAGATGGAGGAGATGAATTTTGGAGGCCAACATATATTGTGGATGTAGGCTTATATAATGGCTGAATATATAGAATGCTCACCTCATGAGCTAATGCGAAGGTCCCCCAGTGAATAGCCAGGGAGTGTTTGGCCTTAACGTCCTTATGAATCTCCACAGCCTCCTCTGGGTCCACATGCAGTGACTTCATTACGTCTCTAAAGAGAAATAACAATATATGGATGGATTGAATTTGGATCTGGATGGTTAACAGTGTCCATCCATACCTGGGCAGGACAGCTCTATACTAGTTTCATACCTGGGCAGGACAGCTCTACACTAGTTTCATACCTGGGCAGGACAGCTCTACACTAGTTTCATACCTGGGCAGGACAGCTCTACACTAGTTTCATACCTGGGCAGGACAGCTCTACACTAGTTACATACCTGGGCAGGACAGCTCTACACTAGTTTCATACCTGGGCAGGACAGCTCTACACTAGTTTCATACCTGGGCAGGACAGCTCTACACTAGTTTCATACCTGGGCAGGACAGCTCTACAGTAGTTTCATACCTGGGCAGGTATGCACCGATGGGTTTGGCAGCCAGGTCGAATGGACCAAATCTCCTCCCTATCTCCTGGAAGGACGAGCAGTAGCCAGTGTCTCCAGCAAAGAAGAAGCGGTTGCAGGGCCCCAGGACAGACCAGCTACCCCACAGCACCCTGTTATTCACATGAAACTGTTCACATTTAGGCCATTTTAGTGGATGCTCTTACCCAGAACGACTTACAGTCTGTGCTTTCAACCAAGGTAGGTAAGACAACCACATATCACAGTCATTGAAAGTAAAACTCTCCTCAATAAAGCAGCTATCTGTAAAGTAAGGAAAGCAACCTGTTATCGTCTGTTGGGGTGCGCTTGCACCAGTGCTGGGCTGGGGTGAATACGAACATCACTGTATCCTGGCTGACACCACTGGGGACAGGGCTGGGGACAGGGACAGGGCTGGGGACAGGGACAGAGACAGGGCTGGGGACAGGGACAGGGCTGGGGACAGCGACAGGGCTGGGGACAGGGACGGGGACAGCAACATGGCTGGGGACAGGGACGGGGACAGCGACAGGGCTGGGGACAGCGACAGGGCTGGGAACAGCGACAGGGCTGGGGACAGCGACAGGGCTGGGGACAGGGACACAGCTCTCCTCCCACCAGTCCAACTCTATCACGTTCTTACAGCCACAGCTCTGCATCCAGCCCTGGAGTCCCAGAGGGACAAACCAACGCAGCTCGGCGCCGAAGCGCTTATTGAGGCTGCTAACTGAACCTACGTCCAGGTGGTCGTAGTGTGTGTGGCTGATGAGCACAGCATCCACCTGGAAGAAGAACACTTTATTTATCAACTGGAAAAGTCCACGGAAATGTGTTTTCATCTTTTTTTAACTCTTGAGACACACACACACACACACACACACACACACACACACACACACACACACACACACACACACACACACACACACACCCTCAAGTGTTTGGAGGCACCTCACCTTGGGTAGTTGATCTACTGTACACGGCGGGCCCCTGAACCTCTTGGGCCCAATGAACTGGAAGGGAGATGCCCTCTGGCTGAAGATGGGGTCAGTGAGGATGACCAGGCCGTCCATCTCTACCAGGACTGATGCGTGGCCCAGCCAGGTCACCCTGAGACCAGACCCCACGGCTCTTGACACCTGTGTGTATATATATATATATATATATATATACAGGACCAGTCAAAAGTCTGGACACACCTACTAATTCCAGGGGGTTTTCTTTATATTGACTATTCTCTACATTGTAGAATAATAGTGAAGACATCAAAACTATGAAATAACACATGGAATCATGTAGTAACCCCAAAAAAAGTGTTAAACATATCAAAATATATTTTACATTTGAAAGTCTTCAAAGTAGCCACCCTTTACCTTGATGACAGTTTTGCGCATTCTTGGCATTCTCTCAACCAGCTTTTATGTTATATATGTATACGTTATATTATTGTTAAATTGTTCTATTGTTTTCATGGACCCCTGGGAACAGTATTGCAGACTAAAAGAGATCAACAAGAAACAACAACATGAAATCAAACCTCAGGGCTCTGGATGAAGTAAGGATCCAACAGGGGAAGTTCACAGTCTAACTCCTCAACACAGGGACACACAAACGCTTGGTAAGTAACAACAAATACCTGGCTGAAAAGGATTCAGCACACCTTTGATGAAAGCACTTCAACTCCTTGTCTGAGGTTGAAATTCATCTGATGTCTAAATAAATATCATTTCATGGGGTTGTCATGCATCATCTACTAGGATACATTTCTATGCAAATTGCTAATAGGATCTAGAATGAACAAGCAAAAACAAGGCAAAAAGCCAAGATGTTAAAGATGGGATTCGTACCTCTTTGGAGCGGGGTACGTTGCTGTGGTCCTTATCTAGTAGGTAGAACCGGAGCAGGGAGGCAGAGGAGGGGTAGTGCCATGTGGGCCAGGGGTTGGTGAAGCGACCGTTCTTCTCCCTCGTGGATCTGGTTATGACTTCTCCCTTCTCCACATCTTGACCCTCCCGGCACGTCCCCCCGGTGGTCCAGGGATGGCGTGTTGGGTGGTCGTGGTTCCTCTCCTGTCCCCTGGGCTTCCCCCTGCTCTGCCATGGCCTCGTCCCTGTTCCTCTGGTCTGTGTAGGACACAACATCAAGTTCTGCAGTTGTTCTGGTGCTATATCTCTTGACAGAAGTTCTGTGAGTCAACTGGACAGATTTTTCAGACAGGTGCTGCATAAATGTAGAGCTGAAAACCCATACCAGGAAATTGGACCCATAAGGTAATTGTTCTACAGTGAGGGGGAAAAAAGTATTTGATCCTCGGCTGATTTTGTACGTTTGCCCACTGAAAAAGAAATGATCAGTCTATAATTTTAATGGTGGGTTTATTTGAACAGTGAGAGACAGAATAACAACAAAAAAATCCAGAAAAACGCATGTCAAAAATGTTATAAATTGATTTGCATTTTAATGAGCAGGGGATCAAATACTTTTTTCTCTCACTGTATAAAGTCATGCAAGATAGCAACAATAGAGGTCACTTAACCATTTGCTAGGCTGTAATATAATCTTGGCCAACAACTGTTTCTTATTGTTCCTGTAAACTTGCTACCAGTTTCCTTATAACTTAGGTAAGTCTCACCTTGTGTGAAAACTTTTTCCTGGAGTTCAAAGGGCAATTACTCATATCACCCAACCACAATGGATTGATTCACAGATGGTGTAAATATGATTAATTCATTTTGAAAACTTTAAATGGATTACAATAAATCAATTGATTTGAACATTGAACATGATTCAAGCTTCCCGTTATACCAATGATATATCAATACTAACATATGTGGTATTAGTAAGATATAACTATAGAAAACAACACTGAACCCCTCAAAATAAACACACATCTATACATGTCTATAAAACCTTCTAATGCAGATATCAGATGTGTGCAACCTGACTGAATCATCTCTTACTTTATCCTGGTCCAATAAAGAGTTCTCTCCTGCACCTTATCCTGGTCCAATGAAGAGTTCTCTCCTGCACCTTATCCTGGTCCAATGAAGAGTTCTCTCACCTTATCCTGGTCCAATGAAGAGTTCTCTCACCTTATCCTGGTCCAATGAAGAGTTCTCTCCTGCACCTTATCCTGGTCCAATGAAGAGTTCTCTCCTGCACCTTATCCTGGTCCAATGAAGAGTTCTCTCCTCACCTTATCCTGGTCCAATGAAGAGGTCTCTCCTCACCTTATCCTGGTCCAATGAAGAGTTCTCTCCTGCACCTTATCCTGGTCCAATAAAGAGTTCTCTCCTCACCTTATCCTGGTCCAATGAAGAGTTCTCTCACCTTATCCTGGTCCAGTGAAGAGTTCTCTCCTGCAGGGATTAGAGACGAGCTAAGACTACCTCTTAACAATGTCCTCCTCATGTACGGTAAGACCAGCCAGTCCTGCGGGGCTCTCCCTAAAGCCTTTTGTTTCAGACAATTCTTCCTCATTGCACTTTATTACTCAGAATGAAGCCTGTCCATATAAATGATTTCCACACACTTATTGCGTCACTAGGTAGACAGTTGCACTGCATGTCCCTTCCATTACCACCAGGTGTCACTCTCCTTCAGTACAGTGTGTGAGGGCTCAAATACAAGATAAACCGAAGCAATAAGCCATCAATGATAATTATGACACAAATAGAAAAACAAACCAGCAGAGACAACACTTAGTTCCATTTTTTATTTTGCCATGCTACAAAACATAGGGGGTTGTTGTCAGTGATGGAATATGTATGAACAATGTTGTAGACATCTAAATACACGGTATGGTTTTTCCTCTGGTCAAAATATACTAACATTCTGGTAAACACATATTTCCAGAACAGAAAAATGCAAATATCAAAATCGTCCCCCCCACCAATGTAAAGTCCATACAATATGAAGTTATTATGTTTCCCCCCCCCCACCAATGTAAAGTCCATACAATATGAAATCATTATGTTTCCCCCCCCCCACCAATGTAAAGTCCATACAATATGAAGTCATTATGTTTCCCCCCCCACCAATGTAAAGTCCATACAATATGAAGTCATTATGTTTCCCCCCCACCAATGTAAAGTCCATACAATATGAAGTCATTATGTTCCCCCCCCCCACCAATGTAAAGTCCATACAATATGAAGTCATTATGTTCCCCCCCACCAATGTAAAGTCCATACAATATGAAGTCATTATGTTCCCCCCCCCCACCAATGTAAAGTCCATACAATATGAAGTCATTATGTTCCCCCCCACCAATGTAAAGTCCATACAATATGAAGTCATTATGTTTTAAACAGAAGACCCAATGGGCTCTCACTGGTTGAATCAACAAAATTACGTTCAACCAACGTGGAATAGATGTTGAATTGACGTCTGTGCCCAGTGAGTAATTAATTGTTTCACTCACTGCATAGTTCTTTATAGTGTCTAGTGGTCTGAGACCAAAACAGAGGAAATAAGGAATGTTTACATCGTAAATGGAACCAATGGAACCCATTCTAGAACTCTGGGAAAATCATCATATTCTAGAACTTCGGGAAAATCATCACATTCTAGAACTCCGGGAAAATCATCACATTCTAGAACTCTGGGAAAATCATCACATTCTAGAATTGAAAAAAGGAGTTTGGCAAATAATCAATTTTTTCCACTAACAGTTCCTTTCTTTAATAAACAATATCTATTAAACTACTTTTTGTACAATTCCTATAGTTTATGAACTCTTTTAAAATGTAGGTAGAAAAAAATATAATGCAAGTTAGAACACAATAATAATGATTTGTACAATATGATACAATGAGAGAACAGATAACAGAAGATGAAACGTTGGAACCCACAGTCCTCCTATGAAACATGGCTGACGGACAGCATCGTGTGGTAAACACTGTGCTTTTCTGTTTTCCTAGTTCACAACAACGTTTGGAAGGAAAATTCAGACTGAACTAAGACATTCAACAACAACCACCAGGGAGCCCTGTACAAACTGACTATTGTTTGCAGGGTGAGGGTCAATTCCCTCTCAGTTCTGTCAATACAGGAAGCAAAACTGAAATTCCAATTGACTTTCTGAATTGACTGAATAGTAAAGTAAATTGGACCCCAACCCTGATGGAAGGAACCTGGAACATGATGATGTCACACAGAATACCAACGGTATGATTTGGGTACTTTCAGTACAGCCAGCACGAACAAACACATTATTACAGCTTCATTGTGGCCATCATCATTTGGCATTTATAGATACACACCATCTGTCTGTACTTAGTAGTGGCTAAAGTGACTGTGGTACCAAGACGTCGACCCCGAGACACGGCTGAAGACTCCAGGCTTAGGGTCAATTCCATTCCGTCAATTCAGAAAGTAAACCAAATTCCAATTCCACATTTTCCTCATTGAAAAGCATTAAATAGAATTGGAATTTCAGTGTACTTCCTGAATTGACTGGGATTGAAATGGAATTGAGCCCAACCCTGGTAGCTTCAAATACCGACATGAATGTTGACTTGAACACCATTTCAGTTTATGATCAGCACTATAAAGGATTCGTACCAAGAGAGATTGGTGAGGAGGTCCGTCATTCAAAGAGACCTCGCTGTTTGGCACATCACCGCAAGCTAAACTTACACAGGCACTTGGAATAAAAGGTAGCCTGGGTACCAGTCTGTTTGTGGGGTCATGCCAACGCCCTGTCACTCATTGTTTGGCCTGACAATGACAGCAAAGGAGTAGACAAGAGCACAGACTGATCTGGGACCAGGCAAGAAGTCAAGGTGTTTCACTCCTTCTTTAATTAGGTATCAAATGACCTCAGGAATAAAATAGTGTTATATTGGTGTGTACCTGGTCTACCATCCTGGTCTACCATCCTGGTCTACCATCCTGGTCTACCATCCTGGTCTACCATCCTGGTCTACCATCCTGGTCTACCATCGCTCCCCTTTCAGGTAAGCTTTCAGTATAGCCTGGGTACCAGTCTGCTTGTGCCATCATGCCACTCCTTGTCATGACAAAGACTGCACAAACAGATGTGGGACCAGGCTACTTTCAGTACACAGTGTAACTCCTTGTGAAGTAATAAGACATTTTAAAATCAGTTTTTGAAATTTATTGCAACAAATCTACAGCCCTTCTGTCTTCAAATGTTGTTGTTTTTTTCATTCAGTTTGGAGGTATAACAAAGTATGACATCATCAACAAGGGTCAGGTTGAAGGTGCAACTGAAGACGACGACAGACGACAGTGGTTGCATCCCAAATGGAACACTATTCCCTACGTAGTGCACTCATTCTGACCAGAACCCTCTGGGCCCTGGGTCGTTATGCACTCATTCTGACCAGAACCCTCTGGGCCCTGGGTCGTTATGCACTCATTCTGACCAGAACCCTCTGGGCCCTGGGTCGTTATGCACTCCTTTTGACC
>NW_021823258.1:1522090-1529590 GCF_901001165.1 Salmo trutta
ACACCCTGTAGGTACTGGGTCAGCTATACCCTGTAGGTACTGGGTCAGCTACACCCTACAGGTACTGGGTCAGCTACACCCTACAGGTACTGGGTCAGCTACACCCTGTAGGTACTGGGTCAGCTATACCCTGTAGGTACTGGGTCAGCTATACCCTGTAGGTACTGGGTCAGCTACACCCTGCAGGTACTGGGTCAGCTATACCCTGTAGGTACTGGGTCAGCTATACCCTGTAGGTACTGGGTCAGCTACACCCTGTAGGTACTGGGTCAGCTATACCCTGTAGGTACTGGGTCAGCTATACCCTGCAGGTACTGGGTCAGCTATACCCTACAGGTACTGGGTCAGCTATACCCTGTAGGTACTGGGTCAGCTACACCCTGTAGGTACTGGGTCAGCTACACCCTGTAGGTACTGGGTCAGCTATACCCTGTAGGTACTGGGTCAGCTATACCCTACAGGTACTGGGTCAGCTATACCCTGCAGGTACTGGGTCAGCTATACCCTGCAGGTACTGGGTCAGCTATACCCTGTAGGTACTGGGTCAGCTATACCCTGTAGGTACTGGGTCAGCTACACCCTGTAGGTACTGGGTCAGCTATACCCTGTAGGTACTGGGTCAGCTATACCCTGTAGGTACTGGGTCAGCTATACCCTGTAGGTACTGGGTCAGCTACACCCTGTAGGTACTGGGTCAGCTATACCCTGTAGGTACTGGGTCAGCTATACCCTGTAGGTACTGGGTCAGCTACACCCTGTAGGTACTGGGTCAGCTATACCCTGTAGGTACTGGGTCAGCTATACCCTGCAGGTACTGGGTCAGCTACACCCTGTAGGTACTGGGTCAGCTATACCCTGTAGGTACTGGGTCAGCTATATCCTGCAGGTACTGGGTCAGCTATACCCTGTAGGTACTGGGTCAGCTATACCCTGTAGGTACTGGGTCAGCTATACCCTGTAGGTACTGGGTCAGCTATACCCTGTAGGTACTGGGTCAGCTATACCCTGTAGGTACTGGGTCAGCTACACCCTGTAGGTACTGGGTCAGCTATACCCTGTAGGTACTGGGTCAGCTACACCCTGTAGGTACTGGGTCAGCTATACCCTGCAGGTACTGGGTCAGCTACACCCTGTAGGTACTGGGTCAGCTATATCCTGCAGGTACTGGGTCAGCTATAGTTCACTGACTACTGACTACAACCTCAGGAGTAGTTAGATAAACAACAGTGACAACACAGTGTAACCTTCATGTGTCCAGGGTTCATAGAGTCTAATATGAAGAGAGAGAGAGATACTTCTGCCTCTTTAGGGTTTCAGGCTGAGTATCTGTAAAGAACTTTCTGACAACTGCTGATGTGAAAACGGCTTCATAAAATACTTTAAAAAAATAAAAAATGTTCCCCTTTTTCCTCCTCAATTTCATGATATCCAATTGATAGTTACAGTCTTGTCCCATCGCTGCAACTCTCGTACGGAGAGGCGAAGGTCGAGAAACACGACCCTGCCAAGCCGCACTGATTCTCGACACACCGCTCGCTTAACCAGGAAGCCAGCCGCACCAATATGTCGGAGGAAACACTGTACACCTGGCGACCGTGTCAGCCTGCATTACGCCTGGCCCGCCACAGGAGTCACTAGTGCACGATGGGACAAGGACATCCCGGCCAGCCAAACCTTCTAACCCGGACGACGCTGGGTCAATTGTGTGTTGCCTCATGGGTCTCCCGGTCACGGCTGGCTGCGACACAGCCCGGGATCAAACCCGGATCTGTAGTGATGCCTCAAACACTGCGATGCAGTGCCTTAGACCGCTGCACCACTCGGGAGGTCCCCTTATAAAATACATTTGATTGATTGATTGATAATATGTGAGAGAAAGTAGGCCAAGTCAGTGCGTACCCTGTCCAGTCTGGCATCGTCGCCCGCTCTCGAAGGAGAAGAGGTTGGAGTCGTAACCGTAGCGACGCAGACAGAGGTAAGGCCACTTGACAGTGTCACGTTTCCTGGTGTGGAGGATAAGCTCCTCCTCTGTCAGCTCCATCAAGCCTGAGCCCAACTCATTACCATCGTCATCCACATTTATCACCTTGAGAGAGAGACAGAGAGGGTGAGAGAAAGAGGGTGAGAGAGAGAGAGGGTGAGAGAGAAAGAGGGTGGGGGGGAGAAGAGAAGAGCGCGAGAGAGAGACAGAGACAGAGAGGGTGAGAGAGAGAGGGTGAGAGAGAGAGGGTGAGAGAGCGTAAGAGACAGGTGTAGAGAGGAGAGAGTGTGAGAGAAAGGGGGAGAAAGAGGCATAGAGAGAGAGAGAGAGGGGGCATAGAGAGAGAGAGAGGGGGCATAGAGAGAGAGAGAGGGGGGCATAGAGAGAGAGAGAGGGGGCATAGAGAGAGAGAGAGGGGGGGGGCATAGAGAGAGAGAGAGAGGGGGCATAGAGAGAGAGAGAGAGAGAGAGAGAGAGAGGGGCATAGAGAGAGAGAGAGAGAGAGACACACACAGAACAGATGAGAAAACCATCAGTGAAACGAGTCTGTGATAAACATTGAGAAAATCTAGGTCTCAATTTGGGATGGATGTGACAAGACACTTAAAAGTCATATTACACTTTGTGAAGAAAGACCCTGATGTATCTATCCATGTGATCTCTAATGAATGTTTTACTAACAGGGTTACAGAACGACCCAATTCAATGGATTATCAGAATTACTACTGTAGCTTCTACTGACAGTTGACCCTCTACACTCCACACAGCCATGTACAGCACAGTGTTAGCAGTAGCACTAGCATCAGGTCTACAGCACAGTGTTAGCAGTAGCACTAGCATCAGGTCTACAGCACAGTGTTAGCAGTAGCACTAGCATCAGGTCTACAGCACAGTGTTAGCAGTAGCACTAGCATCAGGTCTACAGCACAGTGTTAGCAGTAGCACTAGCATCAGGTCTACAGCACAGTGTTAGCAGTAGCACTAGCATCAGGTCTACAGCACAGTGTTAGCAGTAGCACTAGCATCAGGTCTACAGCACAGTGTTAGCAGTAGCACTAGCATCAGGTCTACAGCACAGTGTTAGCAGTAGCACTAGCATCAGGTCTACAGCACAGTGTTAGCAGTAGCACTAGCATCAGGTCTACAGCACAGTGTTAGCAGTAGCACTAGCATCAGGTCTACATCACAGTGTTAGCAGTAGCACTAGCATCAGGTCTACAGCACAGTGTTAGCAGTAGCACTAGCATCAGGTCTACAGCACAGTGTTAGCAGTAGCAGTAGCATCAGGTCTACAGCACAGTGTTAGCAGTAGCACTAGCATCAGGTCTACATCACAGTGTTAGCAGTAGCACTAGCATCAGGTCTACAGCACAGTGTTAGCAGTAGCACTAGCATCAGGTCTACAGCACAGTGTTAGCAGTAGCACTATCATCAGGTCTACAGCACAGTGTTAGCAGTAGCACTAGCATCAGGTCTACAGCACAGTGTTAGCAGTAGCACTAGCATCAGGTCTACAGCACAGTGTTAGCAGTAGCACTAGCATCAGGTCTACAGCACAGTGTTAGCAGTAGCACTAGCATCAGGTCTACAGCACAGTGTTAGCAGTAGCACTAGCATCAGGTCTACAGCACAGTGTTAGCAGTAGCACTAGCATCAGGTCTACAGCACAGTGTTAGCAGTAGCACTAGCATCAGGTCTAGACAAAAGCAGCTATGTCGCAGGCAGAGGGCCAGAGTCAGGCTGACTGGTTAATGATTTGACATATCAGAAACAACCAGACCAGTCATCTGTTGCTATATTACTGGTATCACATGACCCTACCTAGCTGGCCATTAAAGCCAAGCTGTGTCTGGTCTGACTAACAGTACAGTACCTGTCTGTACACATACTATACTGCAGACAGAGTCTGTCTAGCTGTCCTTGTGGAAGCCCTGGATAGAACACTACCACCCTATAACCCGAGGTAGAAATGATCCTTTACCACAGGGAGGAGGAGGGAGGGACAGACAGAGAGAGGGGGGGGAGGGAGAGACAGAAAGGCGGGGGAGAGAGACAGAGAGAGGAGGGGGAGGGAGAGACAGAGAGGAGGGGGAGGGAGAGACAGAGAGGAGGGGAGGGAGAGACAACAGAGAGGAGGGGAGGGAGAGACAGAGAGGAGGGGGAGGGAGGGAGAGACGGAAGGGGGAGACAGACAGAGACAGGCTATGTGCACACTGCCCACAAAATGATGTGAAAACTGAGCTGCACTTCCTAACCTCCTGCCAAATGTATGACCATATTAGAGACACATATTTCCCTCAGATTACACAGATCCACAAAGAATTTGAAAACAAACACAATTTTAATAAACTCCCATATCTACTGGGTGAAATATCACAGTGTGACATCACAGCAGCAAGATGTGTGACCTGTTGCCACAAGAAAAGGTCAACCAGTGAAGAACAAACACCATTGTAAATACAACCCATATTTATGTTTATTTATTTTCCCTTTTGTACTTTAACAGAGGGAGGGAGGAGGCAGCGGGAGGGAGGGAGGAGGCAGCGGGAGGGAGGGAGGAGGCAGCGGGAGGGAGGGGGCAGAGGGAGGGAGGAGGCAGCGGGAGGGAGGAGGCAGCGGGAGGGAGGAGGCAGAGGGAGGGAGGGAGGGAGGAGGCAGCGAGAGGGAGGGGGCAGAGGGAGGGAGGGGGCAGAGGGAGGGAGGGGGCAGCGGGAGAGAGGAGGCAGAGGGAGGGAGGAGGCAGAGGGAGGGAGGGGGCAGAGGGAGGGAGGGGGCAGAGGGAGGGAGGAGGCAGAGGGAGGGAGGAGGCAGCGGGAGGGAGGAGGCAGCGGGAGGGAGGAGGCAGCGGGAGAGAGAGTGACAGAGAGGAAAAAGAGAAGGGAACTCACCTTGAATTTGCTCTGATGCTTATCAGGGATGGAGTCTTTGTCAGGACAGCTACAGTAGCTTCCCATGGCTTGTTCAGAACACCATCTGATCTCTACAGGACAGAGGAGAGACAACACATTATCACTCAGACTGGAACGGCAACCTGGACAAGCTGACACTGACTAGCACTGGAACCTTTACCATCACATGGCTGCATTTCAGATCAAACAGATATCAAGACAAATTAACAGCATGGTACTTGCAATGCCAGGGTTGTGGGTTCGATTCCCATGGGGGACCAGTACGGGGAAAAGTAGGAAAATGTATGAACTCACTACTGTAAGTATTTTTATTTTTTTTTACACATTTGCCTTTGGATGATGCTGTACTTCCCCATAACGGCCAGCAGAGGGCAGGCTGTAGTAACGCCACCACACAAACTCCCTTCTATCCAGGATCTATCCACCAGTCTCTCTCCAGTCCCCTATATCTAACCACTACTAGTCGCTCTCTAGTCCCCTATATCTAACCACTACTAGTCTCTCTCTAGTCCCCTATATCTAACCACTACTAGTCCCCTATATCTAACCACTACTAGTCCCCTATATCTAACCACTACTAGTCTCCCTCTAGTCCCCTATATCTAACCACTACTAGTCTCTCTCTAGTCCCCTATATCTAACCACTACTAGTCCCCTATATCTAACCACTACTAGTCTCTCTCTAGTCCCCTATATCTAACCACTACTAGTCTCCCTCTAGTCCCCTATATCTAACCACTACTAGTCCCCTATATCTAACCACTACTAGTCTCTCTAGTCCCCTATATCTAACCACTACTAGCCCCCTATATCTAACCACTACTAGTCTCTCTAGTCCCCTATATCTAACCACTACTAGTCTCTCTAGTCCCCTATATCTAACCACTACTAGTCTCTCTCTCGTCCCCTATATCTAACCACTACTAGTCCCCTATATCTAACCACTACTATTCTCTCTCTAGTCCCCTATATCTAACCACTACTAGTCTCTCTCTAGTCCCCTATATCTAACCACAACTAGTCTCTCTCTAGTCCCCTATATCTAACCACTACTAGTCTCTCTCTAGTCCCCTATATCTAACCACTACTAGTCCCCTATATCTAACCACTACTAGTCTCTCTCTAGTCCCCTATATCTAACCACTACTAGTCTCCCTCTAGTCCCCTATATCTAACCACTACTAGTCCTCTATATCTAACCACTACTAGTCTCTCTCTAGTCCCCTATATCTAACCACTACTAGTCTCTCTCTAGTCCCCTATATCTAACCACTACTAGTCTCTCTAGTCCCCTATATCTAACCACTACTAGTCTCTCTCTAGTCCCCTATATCTAACCACTACTAGTCCCTATATCTAACCACTACTAGTCTCTCTATAGTCCCCTATATCTAACCACTACTAGTCTCTCTCTAGTCCCCTATATCTAACCACTACTAGTCCCCTATATCTAACCACTACTAGTCTCTCTCTAGTCCCCTATATCTAACCACTACTAGTCTCTCTCTAGTCCCCTATATCTAACCACTACTAGTCCCCTATATCTAACCACTACTAGTCTCTCTCTAGTCCCCTATATCTAACCACTACTAGTCCCCTATATCTAACCACTACTAGTCTCTCTCTAGTCCCTATATCCAGTCCCAACTAGTTGCTGACATTGACATACAGCACACAGGCCTAACCTATATGCAGTATCCATCAATGTTCCAGGTGCCCTCCCCAGCGCTGGGTCCTGAGTCACACCTTCTCACCCTGTCCTCATCATGGCATGTCCTCATCATGGCATGTCCTCATCATGGCCTGTCCTCATCATGGTCCTCTCACATCAGCCTACAGAGGAGAGAGAGACAGAGATTCAATATTGGTATTGATGCTTTGTCATTCAAATGCACTCAACCACACTACAGATGACAGTACATCAGAGAGGACTCCAACACACTACAGATGACAGTACATTAGTAGAGATGACTCCAACACACTACAGATGACAGTACATTAGTAGAGAGGACTCCAACACACTACAGATGACAGTACATTAGTAGAGATGACTCCAACACACTACAGATGACAGTACATTAGTAGAGAGGACTCCAACACACTACAGATGACAGTACATTAGTAGAGAGGACTCCAACACACTACAGATGACAGTACATTAGTAGAGAGGACTCCAACACACTACAGATGACAGTACATTAGTAGAGATGACTCCAACACACTACAGATGACAGTACATTAGTAGAGATGACTCCAACACACTACAGATGACCAGTACATTAGTAGAGATGACTCCAACACACTACAGATGACAGTACATTAGTAGAGATGACTCCAACACACTACAGATGACAGTACATTAGTAGAGATGACTCCAACACACTACAGATGACAGTACATTAGTAGAGATGACTCCAACACACTACAGATGACAGTACATTAGTAGAGATGACTCCAACACACTACAGATGACAGTACATTAGTAGAGATGACTCCAACACACTACAGATGACAGTACATTAGTAGAGATGACTCCAACACACTACAGATGACAGTACATTAGTAGATGACTCCAACACCTACAGATGACAGTACATTAGTAGAGAGGAC